>NC_074716.1:13356864-13519364 GCF_947242115.1 Biomphalaria glabrata
TATTCTGAGCTTGAATAAGTTCAATGAAAGAACCGGAAATCACCGCCAATGCTCAGAGTCTGGGAAGCATGCGCAAAGGGAAGGGAAATGGGGGGCTATGGCTTTTAACTTTAATTGAAGCTCGGGACAATTTACGCAAGTAAATAATTCACAACATACAATTTCGTGGCGCATTTCAATATTGAGAGCAGATTTCCAGATTAAAGTGTCATGTCACAGTGGTACACATCTACACACACGCGCACACACTTTTAATAACCTCCTCACTTCTGGCTGTTAGTTAAAGGTACAACATTAAAAAAAACAACATGTCAGCTTCAGAGAACTACAACATTGATTTTATTATTCAAAAGATCCAATTCTTACTTTCTCTCAGCGTGGCACGTGTTAACCTCGGCGCAGGTAAAAGTTTCTCTTGTGGTATTACCGTGCTAGTTTTTCGCTAAATACATATTAAAGTATCAGGCCTATTAGTGCATATGTATGGCGCGTCTTCTATTCCTCTATGGCACGTCTTCTATTCCTCTATGGCACGTCTTCTATTCCTCTATGGCACGTCTTCTATTCCTCTATGGCACGTCTTCTATTCCTCGATGGCACGTCTTCTATTCCTCTATGGCGCGTCTTCTATTCCTCTAGGGCACGTCTTCTATTCCTCTATGGCACGTCTTCTATTCCTCTAGGGCACGTCTTCTATTCCTCTAGGGCACGTCTTCTATTTCTCTACGGCACGTCTTCTATTCCTCTAGGGCACGTCTTCTATACCTCTATGGCGCGTCTTCTATTCCTCTATGGCACGTCTTCTATTCCTCTATGGCACGCTCAGGTCCATCTCGTTCCCATCCTTTCAGTGAAACACGGGGACTGTGGAATCCTGGAGGATGTGTCCGTGCTATCTTTAGGTGCTCATTAAACTCAATTCAAGTCAGACTTTGAAATAAACATATCTGGTTTACATTGGGATTTGAACTCAATTCCCTCATTTAGGCAGCTAGTGCCACCCAGCCACACATATTGGAGTGAATGTTGCGATTTTACAACTACTTCATTTACAGTACTAATAGACAAAATAGTTTGTTTCCTGAAGGGAAACATAAAAAAACTACTTAAATAAATAAGCTTATATTAAGTGTAGGCCTATTTGTATCAGTTTAGATCAGTCATGTAATTATATGTATGGCTGACCTAGATATAATAAACCTGTGCGATTAGAAATATTTTTATCCATTGTTTTAGTTTAATGTTTCGCTTTCTCGATGCGATATGATCCTATCAGTTGTCTGGACCAGTCGTAATATGGGGAGGGAAGAAGGGGGTATCTATTTTTTTAAATGCATACAAAAATTTTCACTCAGGGCTCAAGAGACCTCAAGGGAACTCAATTTATACCACCACATCTGTCAATTACGATTTATTTCCCTTATTCAAGATATCAAACAAAAAAAAGTTAATTACCAATAGTTAATGTATTGTTTTTTTTTATTGATTCACATGTTGTCAGGTAAAAGAAATAATTGTACAAAATTTCAGCTTAATCCAAGATTGGATGTGGGAGAAAAAACGTGCACATACTTTTTTACCAGACAGACAGACAGACATAGTGAGATGATATAAGCTTTGTAAAAAAACAGTTAAAAATTTTAAAAAACTATATGACCTCCTCAAAATATAATGCTGTCTTCTCAAAATGATTTGACCCAAAACAAAAGTTCGCTATGTCAAGCGATAATAAGCTGCGTCCAAACTGGCCAATAATATATAATATTTTCTTCAGACCTGTTGCCAGATACAAGATTAAAACAACTGCATCTGGAAAGCCAAATTTGAAATCTTGTCGGAGATAGGAATTGAAAAACAAGCATTAGAAAAAAGGTCAATTTTAAAAAAACAGAGCTTATCTAATGGGAAATACCGCTAATTACTGCCATTTATCTGAAAATGGCGGGGTTTAGTTCCCTTTATGCTTTATAAAACAAAATTAATTAGTACTAATTCCATATGCGTGTACAAATTTGTACAAGTACTCCTTCTTCCCTAGTGCTATTGGAGCATGGAATGGGTTGCCTGAGCTAGCCAGGAAAACCAGTGACTTGGCAGAATTTAAGTCATTGGTTAATATGCATGACTAGATGCATGACGCATAGGACGTAACAATCTTCTCTTTTGAAGTAACGTCTGTATTATATAGGATAAGATAAATGATAAACTAATTGGTTGATTTTTTTGTTTGACACAAGACACAACTACAAACAACATAATATAGAGTCATAAGACACAACTACAAACAACATAATATAGAGTCATAAGAAACAACTACAAGCAACATAATATAGAGTCATGAGACACAACTGCAAACAACATAATATAGAGTCATAAGACACAATTACAAACAACATAATATAGAGTCATGAGACACAACTACAAACAACATAATATAGAGTCATGAGACACAACTACAAACAACATAATATAGAGTCATAAGAAACAACTACAAACAACATAATATAGAGTCATGAGACACAACTGCAAACAACATAATATAGAGTCATGAGACACAACTACAAACAACATAATATAGAGTCATGAGACACAACTACAAACAACATAATATAGAGTCATGAGACACAACTACAAACAACATAATATAGAGTCATGAGACACAACTACAAGCAACATAATATAGAGTCATAAGACACAACTACAAACAACATAATATAGAGTCATGAGACACAACTACAAACAACATAATATAGAGTCATGAGACACAACTACAAGCAACATAATATAGAGTCATAAGACACAACTACAAACAACATAATATAGAGTCATAAGACACAACTACAAACAACATAATATAGAGTCATAAGACACAACTGCAAACAACATAATATAGAGTCATAAGACACAACTACAAACAACATAATATAGAGTCATAAGACACAAGTACAAACAACATAATATAGAGTCATGAGACACAACTACAAACAACATAATATAGAGTCATGAGACACAACTACAAACAACATAATATAGAGTCATGAGACACAACTACAAACAACATAATATAGAGTCATAAGACACAAGTACAAACAACATAATATAGAGTCATGAGACACAACTACAAACAACATAATATAGAGTCACAAGACACAACTACAAACAACATAATATAGAGTCATGAGACACAACTACAAACAACATAATATAGAGTCATAAGACACAACTACAAACAACATAATATAGAGTCATGAGACACAACTACAAACAACATAATATAGAGTCATGAGACACAACTACAAACAACACGTACCCACTCGTCGCTGACTTCATCGGTTCACTGATTTTTATTAGTTCCTTGATTTGTCTGTTCACTGACTTGATTTGTTCACTAATTTCATCTGTTCGTTGACTCTGTCTGCTTAAGGATTTCATCTGTTCATTGATTTCATCTGGTCATAGATTTTATCTGTTCGTTGACTTTGCCTGGTCATAGATATCATCTGTTCGTTGACTCTGTTTGTTTATAGATTTCATCTGTTCGTTGACCTTGCCTGGTCATAGATTTCATCTGTTCGTTGACTCTGTTTATAGATTTCATCTCTCTGGTGACTTCGACATAGATTTAATTTGTCCATTGACTTTTCCTGGTCATAAATTTCTTCTGTTCATTGACTCCATCTGTTTATAAATTTCATATGTTCGTTGACTTCCTATATGGGATGGCATGTTTGTTTTCATAATTTTTTGTTAATTGTATTTTGACCGATTGCAAACTCAGTCATTCATCCATGTACAGTGAAAACCCTTGCTAGCAATACTAAATATGCTTATTACGATAATTCTGAAATTCATATTTGTCGTCAAAACTATCTGTACCAAATATCTGCAGTCCAAACAACAAGTTAGGTAGCTACTGATCTGGATGTACGTGTAATCATTAACTTTCCTGTTCCTTTGTTTCGATGCGTCACTGGTCTAAATGTCGAACATAATTACAAAAATAAAGCCATTGCGCTACCATTGTAAATTTTGATTAATTTTATATTCTATATGGAGAGAGAAGGGTACGGTGTGAGTGGTTAAGCGCTTGGATTTCGACTGGGATTTTGAATTTCTGGATTTTTAGGGTGCCCTTGAGTCCAGCCAACTCTGGTCGTTGTGCTTGGCCCAATGACACCCTGATCGTTAGCTACTGACCAAAGAAACATATAGCCTTAAGATTATCTACCCTATAGGCTGCAAGGTCTGAAAGAAGAACTACTACATTTTAATTTTACAGATAGCGCGCGCGAGAGAGAGAGAGAGAGAAATACATTTATAGATGGGTAGAATCTGATAATAAAATTGATACATTAGAAAAACAGAGGATTAAATAGCATCAGTTGAATGAAGTGACCCGGAAATGAGAACATTGAAAGACCAGTACTTTCTGGACTGTATACTTCACTATGATGAATCGGAACACTGGAATGCACTGAGGACGGAAGAGGAAAGGGGAGGTGGGTGGGGATGAGGCGGAGGCTAAAGGACTACTTGACTGCATGAATCTCAATATTAGCAAGGGGCGCTTTTTAATCTCCAGGAGTCATTTCCTTTCCCTCCGGTCACTTGCCCAGTGGACCGACCCTCGACCCGGTCTCTTCCAGACGGCTTCTTCCTAGCTAATTCCCGTCGCGCGCGTGTGTGTTTGAAAGCATGCGCGCCTCTGTGGTCAGTTGAGCGGTCATTTCTCACTGTGGACATGACCTCCTTAGTCCTGACAACGTGCCTAGACTTTAATCTTGGACTTTCAGGTCGGTATTATTCTGAAAATAAAAAAAAAGATTAGTTCTTAAATATTTCCTTGCACTTTTCATTAATAATAATAATAATAAAAACCTCTTAGAAACTTTCTTTGAATGATTTTAATGACAGATACCTAATTCTATATTTAAAGTAATGATATGAAAATTACCTTCTTCTGATTTTGAGATCTTAGGACAAATGACGAGCCGCTCCTCAAGGATATGAAACCAAAATTAGGACGAGGTTATTGTAAAAATTTGCATTTTGATTTAGGTTTTTAAGTTTACGAAAGTTTCAAAGAAATTACGTTTTTAATATTAGGCTATTACTTGTGTGCTAAAATGCAAAACCGTTATGGAATTTTTTATTTTACTTGAAAAAGAGAAAGGGAAGCTATACATATTGCTATAGCCATAGTACACAACAGCCAACACGCATTTCTTTCTTTAAACTTATTTCTGCTTTGACGTGACTTGTATGGGAGATTTATGTCCTTGAAGCCCGTGTTCTCGTCAGTTTGGGATCTAGCTTTTGATAGCTTGACCAGAGCCACATATGGGCAAAGCTAATATGTAACCTTGTGAATATATTAGTGAAGATTAAAAAAAACTAACTCCTACATTAAAATAAACTATTTAGTAAACAAATGTAAGCTATCAAATCTTCTTATCTATTTGATATAATTGAAACTACTCTTTAAAACAAAAGGTGAAACAAGTTTTAAACTATTTCCTTCTACAGACTAGAACTGCTGTCTCACTTTGAACTCTCCACGTGTTTCCTCTGTATCCCATCATTCCACTTCCTGTCTCCAAGTCCCACTGTTATGAAGTTTTTGTATAAGTCTGTTTCCTATGTGATGGTGAGAGTGTAATAATTCATTCTAAGAACGGCAGACGATATAGAGACAAAGTTCTTTCTATGAGAAAAGAGTCCTTGTAATCACAACAAATTTCCATAAGGATCAATAAAGCAGTCTTAGTCTTAGAAAAAGCAAAGACGTTTTTTTTTTGTTGTGAGTTAAATTTTGTTTGAATATCAGTTTATTTTATTTCTAAAATATCTATATCTCCTTCCAAGTTAAATCTGTAATATTGAAATAAAATGTTATCGAGCTTTTGTTCACAAGAGAAGTTTGTTTAAGTTATTTATAAAAGATATAATACGCCTACATCGGTTCAGTTGTACTATCTGTCTACACGACTCAACGACGGAAGAGAAAGTGACATACTTACATGTTTCATGAGTGAACACAACACCCACGCCTATAATGTATAATATATTTGATCAGTCCTAAAATAGCCCACAAACACACTTCATAAAAAGTTTTTTTTTTTCAAGGAATTCATATTTAAGGGATTGATTTTTAGGTACATTTAGTTCATGGCTTGAATTAAAGGCTCTGCTTAATATCTTTATACAGTTTTTCTAATAAGATCACAATAGAACAAGAACATTTTACGAACAAAAAAACAACAACAAACTTTTCTAGCTCTATTGCGTGAGATTGGTCAATTGTCTTGGTCCACAAGCTACAAACTATTCACACTACATTAGATCACGTCTGGATGGTCATGTGATGCTCTGATTAATTTTCACGGATCATTGAACGAATTAATGCTCGATCAAGATCTAGCACATCAGATAGCTTTTTTTCTTTTTAAATGAGAGATGCCCTTGCAAGAGATCTCTGTGAATTTCATAAATCTGTTGTCATATATTCTGATTTATTGACGTCCGGAAAGGAGGGCATGTCTTTCTACTTGTGATCGCGTCCTCCGTACGGACTGTGAGAATGTCCGGCTTTTATTGTATTGTTTACTGAAATGTCACATTATCGATATTTCATCATCTCTGGTTTGAAACCACTAACTCAAAAGTCAAGCTTTTCGACAACCTCTTTCATGAACAAGTTCAGACTGCAAAGGTCAC
Organism: Biomphalaria glabrata; assembly: GCF_947242115.1. Lineage (NCBI taxonomy): Eukaryota > Metazoa > Mollusca > Gastropoda > Planorbidae > Biomphalaria > Biomphalaria glabrata. Next base: position 13,363,582 of record NC_074716.1, read on the forward strand.
TTCTTACACGGAGCGTCTCAGGATCCACCATTTATTTTTATTTCATTAGCATTTCCGACAACGTTTCAAAATATGTTTCACTTCTCCCGCATCAAGGACAAGCGCAATAGAGGTGGACTGGTCAATGTCCAGTGGAACATTTTACTTACAATTCTGAAAAATAAAAAGGTCTTTTTTTTCAGTAGAAGAGATCACATTGCCCACAACACATAAGACAAAAACGCAAGTTCCCGGTTTACACAATTAGGGTTGGCATTGTTTCGAAGCTGTCCAAACTTGACGATCACTAGTTTGTCCATTGTCATCTGTCATAGACTCATGTACGTACACGAACGGGGTCCTTGGCATTGGGAATCTTTCGGAAGGAACTATATAGTAGTAGAATATAGTAGTACAAGAAAATGGAATTCAAAAACTATTAGCCAACACCAAACCAAATAAAGCTTCTGGACCTGATGGTATTCCAGCTAGATTACTCAAAGAACTAAGTAATGAGCTAGCCCCAGTGTTCAAAATACTCTTTCAGGCTTCACTTAACCAGGGCAGAGTACCAAAGGACTGGAAAGAAGCTAATGTCACCCCCCTATTTAAAAAAGGAGAAAAATCTGACCCAGGGAACTACAGACCAGTATCACTTACCAGCATCACATGTAAAATCCTAGAACACATAATATGTAGCAACATCATAAACCACTTAGACAAACATAATGTCCTCACACCATACCAACATGGCTTTAGGAAATATAGATCATGTGAAACACAACTAATAGGACTAATTGATGATTTTTCAAAAGGTTTAGATAATAGTGAACAAATAGATGCTATCTTACTAGATTTTTCTAAGGCTTTTGACAAAGTTCACCACCATAGTTTGCTTAAAAAATTAAAATATTTCGGCATTAATGGTCCACTGCATCAGTGGATTAAAGACTTTCTGATAGGGAGAGAACAAACTGTAATAATAAATGGCTCTAAATCAACACCGATAACAGTAAACTCGGGTGTACCTCAAGGTACAGTCTTGGGTCCACTACTATTTTTAATTTACATAAATGATTTACCAAATTGCATTAGTTCAGGAACAAAAGTCAGATTATTTGCAGACGATTGCATAATATATAGAACAATAAAAACAACACAAGACACAGATATTTTACAAAGAGAATTAGATGAATTACAGAAATGGGAATCAAATTGGAGCATGTCTTTCCACCCAGAAAAATGTCAGTTGTTAAGAGTAACAAAAAAACTAAAACAAATTAATTCCACTTATCTTATTCATGGCAAACCAGTATCACAGACTAAAAACGCAAAATACCTAGGTGTTATAATAAATGAAAAACTATCATGGAATCCACATATTGATGAAACTACAAAAAAATCAAACAAAGCATTAGGATTTATTAAAAGAAATTTCTATAAATCAAATAAGAACATAAAACTAAAATGTTATTTAACCTTGGTTAGGCCAATAATAGAATATGCATCCTCCGTTTGGGACCCCTCAACTCAAGAAAACATTAAGAAACTGGAACAGACACAAAATAGAGCAGTGAGATTCATAACAAACGAATATTCACATTTGACTAGAGTAACACCTTTAGTAAAATCACTAAATTTAGAAAGCCTTCAGGATAGAAGGCTCAAAAGTAAAGTAGCAATCATACATAAAACACTGAACCATAATCTTCAAATACAAAAACAAAATTTAATAAAATACTCTGAAAGACACAAAGATAAAGGCACATTCCTCGTCCCATATGCTAGGACAAATTTGTACAAATACTCCTTCTTCCCTAGTGCTATTAGAGCATGGAATGGGTTGCCTGAGCTAGCCAGGAAAACCAGTGACTTGGCAGAATTTAAGTCATTGGTTAATATGCATGACTAAATGCATGACGCGTAGGACGTAATCATCTTCTTTTTTGAAGTAACGTCTGTATTATATAAGATAAGATAAGAACTGTCTTTATTTCCTATGGAAGCCCAAGTGTTTGTGTTGGTGTGTTTACCAGCCGACATTCTTGAATTCCTATTGTAACTGTTCTTATGTCCACAAAGTGGGCTAATCAACTCAAAGGGGGTTCCTGTACATCACTCAGTCATTAGGTCCTACGCCATTGTATAAAGGCTGAGGGGTCCAAGGGAACTTTATTACTAAGACCGCTTTCCCTAAATCACTAGTTGGGGGGCCTCCACAGGTGGACAGACCAGTACAGTCTTCAACTTGTCTTCAACCCAAGACTGAGGACAAGCAGCATTGCGATGTGCTCATGAGAAGTTTGGAGGTATTAGGTTGACTATTGTCTTTTAGTGTAGACACAATCGAGGTCCTTGATATTGGGATTCTTTCGAAAGGAACTCTCTTTAGTTTCTAAGGAAGCTCGAAATTTCCAAGATACATTAATGTTTTTGACAAATGTAAAAGCTATGTTCAGAAATATTCCATAGTTGATACCATGAGATTACCATATTACACTACTAATAAGTTGTTTCAGCTGAGTAATTATATTCTCTAAAGTAGTTTTATAACAGGTAGTGTTTTTGTTGTTGTTTTTTTTCCATTAGTTTGGTCATTCTTACAGTGGCTCTACCCTCGTTTGGATACTCTTGTGTCTGGGAACCTTTCTAATGTATGAATAAACTCCACGCAATTCGTGTGCTCCATTACAGTGTTCAATAATTTAATGTCATTTTCATCAGGTTTGTCTAAATTTAAGTTTCATTCTGACGCTAGGAGAGAAAACTATTACGCTTTGAGTCGGACTCGCAGATATCTGGTATATCTTTAATTACTCATGCAACACTACTTCCCACCCCCACCACGCTGTCGCCGACCCGATGTGTTCACCTCGATATCTGATTTCTCGGCTGTGTCAGAGTGCTTCTCTTCACACACTACGCAAGGGCTACAACTCCTCACTTCCCTTCTTGTCTGTGCCCCGGCGCGAGGACTGCCTCCGCCATTGATTGGCCAGATCCAAGAAGAAAATAATAGTTAAAGCCATATCGATTGCTGTGTAATTTCGTCTGTCTTTTTGACCACTGGGCAAGCCCGGCGGGAAGGAATGAAAGATGGCAAGAATCTGGCCAAATTTAACGATTACTACCAAAGTACTTGCTCCATAGATACGCACATTGATGTCTTCCAAGGGACCCATTGTACACTTTCAACATTTCCGCGACGTTTATGGTGTCACTAATTGACTTTTATTTGGCAAGTTAAATTCAATTTTCTATTTCTAAGTATTATAATCCCCCCCCCTTTTTTTCTCCAAATTGTCATAAAGTTACAATTTTTGTATTTATTCTTTCTGGGGAACGAATTCGCTGTATTGCTGGTGCATGTACAATGATGCATTGCTTGAAGGAACTGATCACCTCAAGACGATATGGTCTCCTTCGGTCGTGAAGCGACTATGGATCAGGTAATAGGAATCGAATGTGATGAATGCCTGGGCATCAGCTTTGGTCGAAACGATCTCACACACACACACACACAGCAGTTCCTCCTTCTCCGAAATAGCGGAAAGTGTTAATATAGTTTGAGATCAGTGGCGTCGCAGGCTCTGCTAAGGTGTAGTACTGTCTGCTGCAAACGGCCTGAGGGTCGCCTGCTCCCGACTGACTGGGTTGACTCCCGAAGCCTTTCCCATGTTTGGGTAGAGCTGCAAAGACAGCAGAGGTTTGAATTCAGAGTGTTCCGTCTCGTAGGTGGGTAGCCTTGCATTCAAAGCTTGCATCACTTCTAGATGCCCCGCTCTTTTCTTTCAAAACATACAGTCTCATGACTTTTTTTAATACCACTTTATTTTTAGATACTTGACTAAGTTTCAAACGAAGAAATGTAAGAATCACTTTTTTAAAACTTCCTTAATATTCGCCTTTTTGAAAGCTCATTGTATGACCCCCCCATGAGTACATCATGTTTCTGACATCTCTATACAAATTGTTATTGCTATCATTGGCTATTGGATGGACCGTGCCTTTGACTTCTCAACAACCATAAACTTTCTTCGCTTTGACTGTTTGGCCTTGCGGAATGCGCTTTGGACTTTTGGAACGATGGTTTCAAGTTCGAATCCTGGTAACCAGCATCCCTTTCTGTTCTACTCGGAAGTTGTGTGATAAGATGTAATAATCTTCATTTTCTATTAGAGAGTCTGAAACTTTTAAAACATAAGATTGTTAAAAATGTGTATATCTTTCAAATAAGATTACAAGGAAGTTTGTGTTTCAACCAAACTCAGATAAAGTCTGCCAATGTTTTTTTTTTTTTGAAAGGAAAAAAAGATGCAAAACAGAGTTATCCTTTATCTAAATGTCATTTAAAAAGTGCAGAATCGAGCCCACATGTCATTTACACTCAATGTCATTGTGGACACGTGTCAAGTCAAATGTACGTCTGAGAGCGTAAAATAGTGAGGGCGCGAAGAGACAACACAGACGTCTGCTCTTCAAACAGTTGCTGGATTGAGCTTCAGATGCCATGATAAAGCGGGGAGGGGGGGGGGGGGCACTACAAGAGTCAAGTGTTGGTGGATGACGTAATTACAGGGGGGGGGGGTGGACGAAGAGAAGAATCGTGGGACGGTCACTGGATAAACTTTTGTTGAGTGGATGGAGTAATAAATGGACAAGACAAGAAGTGGACATGACGTGGACATTGCAAGATATGCGAGCAGTTCTTTTGTAGTATTCAAAGAGCTATGTACTAGCGAACACTTTGCCTATGTTTTTAGAGAGATTAATTCACGTGTTGGCCTAATAGGTCATTCTTCCAGTATATTCGTGGAACACCTATTCAGGCATCGCGGAACACAGTTTGGGAAACACTGTACTAGACGAATGAAAACAAAAATATGCAGAAGTTTTTGTTGTTGTTGTTGTTGCTACAGTTGTTGTTGTTGCTACAGTTGTTGTTGATGTCATTACTCACTAAGTCGAAAAGAGTAGTGACATGTGTGTCTACGTCTTGGCCACCTAACAAATAGGTCGAGTTCGACTCCAAACTCGAGCAGACTTGTGTTTACTGAATGCCTAAAGTCAGCACAGAAACCTTCTCCCAGATACTCCCTTAGATTGTTATTTCTAAAACAGAAATTTTATTATTTGCTTCTTCTACCTAGTACCTAGTACCAGTGTTTCAAAAACTGTGTTCCACGGAACCCTAGTGTTCTACGAGGCCTAATTAAGTGGTCCACGAAATACTGGAATAATTAACTTGTAGGCCACCTCGTGAATTGATCTATCAGAAAAAATAATCAAAGTGTTCCGCTAAATACTTAGAATTTGCGAAGGTTCCGTTAAGGAAAAAGTTTGTTAAACACTGCCTTATACCTATTTGAGGCCCATTCTAAAGAAAATATACCACTCTTAACGCAGACGTTGAAAACTCCGTAAGACAGCGGCTTTGAAAGCATGATATGTTGTTACATTAGTAGGTCAAGATGGGTCTGCGTAGTCCGGTAAATTATACACTCTATCTTCGGACTTGAAGTCATTGTCTTCAAAATGCGCACGCTGTTCGATACTTCTCTAGTCAACAAAACACTCTAGTGGGAAATGGGTTAATCTATTATTTGACAACCCATGAGCCGGCATGTACAAGATAGAGAGTAGGTCATTTTACAAGAGAAATGGGATTAGGTATTGGCCTCTTACAACCTTAATTGACCTATAGGGATCAGATCCCGTGTTAAAGCATTTCTAATCCCTAGTGAGATCAAGCTCTATGATTGGACGACTCTCCGGTGGACACTTGCTGGCAGCAGAAATTGAGTTAATCGCCAAAGTCTAATGCAATCTCCCTGTAAGATAAAGGAAGGGGCTCGAAAGTCTTGCGTTGACTGTCTATGTTAACCCTTATCATCCTAACATTGTCAGTTCATATGGCCCTTACCATCCTACTCGTCATTAAAATGAGGTCATACTGACATGCAGAGAAGTGTACTATGACGATAGAAATGTGGAGGTATGAGAAGTGTACTATAACGATAGAAATGTGGAGGTATGAGAAGTGTACTCTAACGATAGAAATGTGCAGGTATGAGAAGTGTACTATGACGATAGAAATGTGGAGGTATGAAAAGTGTACTCTAACGATAGAAATGTGCAGGTATGAGAAGTGTACTATAACGATAGAAATGTGGAGGTATGAGAAGTGTGCTATAACGATAGAAATGTGGAGGTATGAGAAGTGTACTATAACGATAAAATGTGGAGGTATGAGAAGTGTGCTATAACGATAGAAATGTGGAGGTATGAGATGTGTACTATAACGATAAAAATGTGGAGGTATGAGAAGTGTACTATAACGATAAAATGTGGAGGTATGAGAAGTGTACTATAACGATAGAAATGTGGAGGTATGAGAATTTTCCCAAGATTAAGACACGCATATGTCATAGTATCAAATCGTTCTAGCATTTGAAAGTCTTATAAATTCTTTTTTTTTTTCATTCCTCATTGTCTATTGGAGAAAGGCGAGGAATTTCAGAGCCAAAAATGTAGTTTCTCAACATAACTTTGCGATCTTTACAATGATGTCAAGATCATCTATGTCCTACGGTTAACAAGGATATCATATGGCCAGCACAACCACCAACAAACTTTACTTTCCCAACATATGTAAGGTACCCATTAGAGTTGGCTGGACTCTGGAGCGCTCTAAAAATCTCGAAATCAAAAACTCAGTCTTCTACGGGGTATGAACTCGAAACCAAGTGCTCTACCACTTGGCCACCACGCCCCTGAATTGCATGCCATATGTAAATTAAATACATGGCGGTTAAACGAGGTTTCGCACCATAACAGCCTATTCGTCCACTGTAACTGTAATTATCTCTTCATGCCAAAGCCACCAATAGAGCTGCCAACTAAACGGTTTTTTTTCCTGGACATCTACCGGAAAATTATTCTTTGCAGAGAAATTTCCTTCCTCCATTAAGTCGAATTCTGGTTGTATTTCTTGAAGTAGTTATTTCCTCTTTTCATATAGCCCTGCGCGGAGGCGAAAATTACCCGGATAATTGGTTGCCAACTTTAAAACTGACCTCGACACTGAAGATGTTACCTTAGTGAAACTGATTACTTTGAGTTCGAAACATCATAGAGAAAAAGAAAGAGCGAGAGAGAGAGAGAGAGAGAGAGAGAGAGAGAGAGAGAGCGAGAGAGAGAGAGAGAGAGGAACAAAGAATTATTGTGAAAGAGAGCCGAAGAGCCAGAAAAGGGGAAAGAAGGTTTAAGAAATTTATAGAAAACAAGAGAGGTAGTGGTTTAAAGAGAGAGAGACAGAGGGAGTGAATAAGAGTGCGCTAGGGAGAACGAGAGAGAAAGAGAGAGAGAGAGAGTGAGAGAGTACGTGTTCGTGTGGAGAGGAGAAGGAAAGGGTGTGTGTGAAAAGAGACTCTTAGAATGACGTCTTTGAGTGTCTTCATTAAAATATCTCAGACTGCAGACATTTTGAATAGATAATGTTGGTAGTTGGGTCATTTGACACATCAACATCAAGGATTAAATTTTACAAAGTTAAACAAATGTATGGGGGGAAAATGTTATAATTGATCATAACAATGTTATAGGTCAGTGATGGCAATCGTTGTTGTTGTTTTTTTGGCGATGAATCCACAGACATTTCCTGTCACGTGTTGTAACTCAGTCATCGAGTCCTATGGAACCAAACCTCTTCAGCTTCACTATGCTCTGTGGGCCGGATCAGGCATCACCGTAGTTTTGTGCATCAATAAACTAAGGTCAAGTTGTAGGACTGTACTATTGAAGAGCGCGGTGGCTGAGTTGTAAAGCGCTTGGCTTCCGAACCGAGTGTCCCTTGTTCGAATCCTAGTGAAAACTGGTATTTTAATTTCGGAATCTTAGAGTACCTGACATTAGTTGGGGAATAGTAAAGGCGCTAGTTCATTAATCGTGGAAACCAAAACAGAAATACAAAATGGTCAGAAAAAAAATATAAAAAAAGCGAAGCAGGAAGAATTGTAAAAATATAACCATGTTAAAAAAAATATTTCTTAAAATATTAAAAATTAAAATATACTGTTTTCTCTTGTTTGGCAAAATAATGTTTTTTTTTTATATTTCCCATCAAAATGAAACCAATTTGACTATCAATTAATGCTACATGAACCAACATTTAAAATAATTCCGAATACAAACACAAAAGACAAAAGATAACTTACATAGACTGTCACAAGACGCTAGCAGTGTGCTGGCGCCTGTGTTAACTGGTCGTAGTCTAGGGTGATTCAGGAGGCCCGACTGTTGACGCTGGAACTTTGGTAGCTTTAGCCTTGTCGCGATTTTGGTGTTATAACTAACATATATATAACTGAGATATGCAACTCAACACGGAATGTAGTTAGAGGCTATAACTTTAACCTGTAACTTTATTTTACACACAACACATAAACTTCCAAATGAAACGTTATATACAGGTACATCAACTACTAAAACTAAACTCAGATCTCTAATGACTATGTCTCTAATCATGAAGTCATTCTGCTATAGTTTTCTCGTACCAGATTAGGAAACGAGCAGGAGCGGGAAATACAACCGTCCGCTCTACCAGACCCACGCCAACTAACTCCCCCTTTTCTAGAGCAAAAGGAACCCTTCCACGTGGACTACACCGCAACACAGTGGTTACGTCCCCTTGCATCATCAGTGACGCATCCTCAGTGGTTACGTCTACATGCATCATCAGTATCTGACCAGTGATGACCACTGCCCCTTTCCCCAGATTTCCCAGATCACCCCGCCCTCGTGGTAGCCTAGATACTCTGGTCCCGTGACAACAAAATAAACATTAAAGCACAAAAAAAAATACTTATTTCCCCCTTCCAATAATAAACAAATCTAATTAAAATATATTAAAACATAAATAATGACAATAGATCTAAAATACAGATAACAGAAATCAACTTAAAACTTTACACATTAACTAAGGCCATGGTAGTGGACTGCGGTTGTTCTGCTACACACACACAAACGGTTGTGGGCTCACCCCGGTTTGTGACATAGACCTCCGACAACGGCTTTGCATTAGATGTCATGAGATGTATCGTTAGCAAAATATGTAGGTCGCAACTGGGTTTGCGTTGTCACGTGAAATACTGCACTGATCCTTAATCTTTGAAACAGAGGATATTACCTTATTATTCTGGTTTATGTCAATGATTTTTTGGTGTTGCACTAGGAGAAGGGTGAACGTTATACCTTTAGATCCCAGTAGATGAAAATGATAAGAGAAATAGAAGAGACGAGTATCGGACCAGCTCACATTCCGATTACAAGAAATACGATACCTATTGTAAAGCGATCTCGACATGACCTATATATATAATTTTTCGCCTCCGAACTGGACACAACAGAATGAGACAACATATATTCCGGAAGATAAGATAATTACACCCTATGCTTGTAAATAATAATGAAAAACTTTTTGGTGATTAAAGATATAAATTATGTTATCTTTATAAATTGGTTTTCTGTCATCTAGGCCTAGGCCATGCGGGCAGCATACGGAATGATCAACAGAAAACTCTTGTCTTACTTACTACTGTAAGAAATGGAACAGAACATATTCAATAATATTTTTCTTTGGGTATTAGGGCATAGTCTAAAGGAAGAATACAGTATTTCTTGTGATAGTACAGGACCAGCTGTGACCTACATCCGACGTCTGACTTGATCGATTTCTGTATTTGTCTGACATTTATCTGACATTTTTCAAAACTGAGAGTAAATTATACAAAAATAAAAAAAATGTAAAACTTGCACAAAATTCTAAGTTAATTTTATTGGTTCAAAACAAATGGAAATACAGATTGACTACACTTGTCCACCTCAGTGTGACCACTATGAAAGTAACAATCTAGATGCAAACACGAACAACATAAGTAACTAACACACACACACACACACACACACGACCAGCACTTTATGAATTAGGCTTCTATGTACTTCTAGGTGACAAGTGACCTTGAAACACTCTGACCTTATAACAAGTGAAATCAACAATATGCACAGTGGCGTAGCCAATGGGGTTCATTGTGCCGGGTTTATTAAGCAATAGGGGCCAAAATTGTAAGAATTTAATTGCTTCCAATCCTATACTCTTAAGCGAGCAAGTACCTGGATGACCGATCCTAGCTCGGTTAAATAATTTCCTAAGTCATTTTGGGAATATTTTTGTAATTACGAAAATGAACGATCATATAAATACTACTAATCTGAAGAGTTACATTTAGTGTTCTGTTAGTTCTAAATGTAATTATACATGGCGATTAAATATAAAGTCTCTTAAGTCCTTCTATAGTCTAGACAAACCACAGCTCACATCCGTCTTATAGTTTTACAATCCATTTTTTGTGTAAAACTATTGTAGGTCTACTATTACTGGCTTAGAAGAAAGTCTTTGCAGTGTAACTTCTTAGATGGTTGCGTTCAAACATTTCATTATGGAATTAGTATACATTCATTATGGCTTTAGTACGAAACATCAAGTGACGCAAATCTCTACGTTATATTGTAAAACAGGCACTTTGTGACAAAGTAAAATGGCGCATTTTTTCTTAATAGACTTAAATCATTGCATTAGTTTTCTAAAGAAACGTTTCCATGGGACACCTCTGTTACGCCAAACAATATGCTCGTTACCCATACGGGATACGTGCCCTGCCCAGCCTGACTGTTGGACTATAAGAAGTTCATACCATCCATCCATCCCAGTGGTGCTACAGCCCGTGGAGGGATATGGCCTGCTTATACACATCCCTCCATTCAGATCTCAACTGGGCCTTCCATCTCCAAGCCCTAACCCCAAACTTTTTACCGAGGTGTATAGTTAAATAAAAAGAGGCTGCAGCGTACGCAAACTGGTTGGCCGCTGGCTAGATATCATGTTCAGTGTGAGCACGTAGAGAAGCTGTGTTAGGACCATTTCCTTTGTTTTGGTACGGGACAGTAGACACAAAGCACGAACTTATGGTAATAATTCAACAGCAAAAAAAATAATAATAAGGCTTGTCTTCGATTCCTAAGATTAATGAGGATTGCAGTATTTCCCGTGGCTACGCAGCCCCTGCTGTGACCTACAAATTTTGCCACAACCAGGGCAAGCATAACCATTGTCAAACAGTGGTCGATTAAGATTTTCTTTTCGCGTCTGCCTCTGTTCTCGGCAGCAGATTTTCTTTGGTCTCAAATGTGTATCCGGGGCTTTGAATAGAGGTAATTCTTTAAGTCCGTCAGTTACGCTGGACAGAGCGGTATCCTGTATGGAAGACGAATCTCAGAAGAACGCATGCCAAAGGCAGTCTTTTTTTGGTGAGCTAAAAAAGTGGACGACGTAATACCGAAACGCTTAAAAGACAGGCGCCAACTTGCTTTAGCTGAAGGTCACCAGCAAAATAAACAACAAAGTACAAGGTATCTACACCGATCTAGGCAATTCAAGTGTTATCAATTTATAAAGCCTTCAAAACACAATAATTGCTCGCTTAAGAGTATAGGATTCTTGTATGTATGTATGTATGTATGTATGTATATATATTTATATATATATAAATTTTATTTTGAAAACGGCTCTAACGATTTTCATTAAAAGTTCACGGTATGTGCATAATAGTGAGAAAAAAATTCTCAACTCATTGGCCACATCGGGAAAACTCGAGGTCGACCGTTATATCGGTTTGAAAATGCCTCATTATCGAAAAATTAATTTTGGCTAGAATGTTTTATGAATGAAAATTTTCCATGACGTAAACGGGAAAAACGCTGCTTACGTCACTAGGCTTACCGCAGTACACTAAAATATTTCTTTGCAAACAAGAACGAGTTTTAAAGGATCAATAGACCTAATTAAACATTTGCGCACCATCTTACTGTAGATTGATTTATTATAGAACTATGAAAGAAAAGTAATGAAATTAAATGTGCCGATCATAGACATATATATATATAGACTGGACGATAAAGAACAAATTATTATCGGAAATATTTGGGAAAAGATAAGTGTGTAGATCCACATCACAAACCTATATATATTTGCCTATGTCTATGATTATAAAACAAAGACAAAATATTGGGAATATGGCAGTTTTGTACTTTTCAAAACTAAAGATCAAAGGTATATATTGGCTGAAATGTTAGTCCTAGAATTTATAGCTCAATCGCCGCCATTTTTTTTTCTTATAGATATAGTACATAAAACATATTTGACTTCCCCCAAATAAAAATAACTTCCTACTGCCAGTCTATATTTATTTATGTCTATGGTGCCGATATATGATTAGTTATTGTGTTTTAAGTGCTTAATAAGTTGTTTACACTTTAATTGTGTAGAGCGGTGTAGATACCTTTTACTTTGTTGTTTATTTTGCTGGTGACCTCCAGCTGTCTCGTTCTGAGGCTGCATGCAACCATATGCTCTCTTCTATGTCAGCTAAGTCAAGTTTGCGCCATAAGCTGGTCTTTTAAGCGTTTCGGTGTTACGTCGACCACTTTTTAGCTCACCAAAAAAGACTGCCTTTGGCATGCGTTCGTCTGAGATTCGTCTCCCATACAGGATACTGCTCTGTCCAGTGTAACTGTCTCTATACAACACTCTACACAAAGGCCGCGGATACACATTTGAGACCAAAAGAAAATTTGCTGCCGAGGACAGACGCAGACGCTAAAAGAAAATCTTAATCGAGCACCGCGGACAATGGTTATGCTTGCCCTGGATGTGGCAAGATATGTAGGTCACAGCTGCAATCCTCATTAATTTTCGGACTCTAAGACAAGCCTTATTATTATTATTATTTTGCTGGTGAATTATTACCATGTGTTCATGCTTCAGTGTCTACTGTCCTGTACCAAAACAAAGGAAATGGTCATAACACAGCTTCTCTACGCCTTACTTGCTCACACTAAACATGATATCCATCTAGCGGTCAACGAGTTTGCGTACACTGCAGCCTCTTTTGATTTAACTATAAACCTCGGTAAAAAGCTTGGAGTTAGGGCCAGGAGAGATCTGAATGGATGGATGTGTAAAAGCAGGCCATAGCACCACTAGGATGGATGGATGGCAAAAGCCGGTATGAACTTCTTATAGTCCGACAGTCAGGCTGGGCAGGGCACGTATCCCGTATGGGTAACGAGCATATTGTTTGGCGTAACAGAGGTGCCCCGCGGAAACGTTTCTTTAGAAAACTAATGCCATGATTTAAGTCTAATAAGAAAAAATGTGCCATTTTACTTTGTCACTAAGTGCATGTTTTACCCTATAACGTAGAGAAGTTACACTGCAAAGACTTTCTTCCAAGCCAATAATAGTAAGCCTACAATAGTTTTACTCAAAAGATGGATTGCAAAACTTTAAGACGGACTTGAGCTGTAGTTTGTCTAGACTGTAGGAGGACTTAAAAGACTTTAAATTTAATCGACATGTACAATTAGGCCTACAATTAGAACTAACAGAACACTAAAACAACTCTTCAGATTAGTAGTCTTTATCCGATCGTTCATTTTCGTAATTACAAGAATATTCCCAAAATGACTTCGGGTATATAACCTTCCGAAATTATTTAACAGAGCGAGGTTCGGCCACCTGGTACAAAAATATTCTCAAAATGACTTCGGGTATATATCCTTCCTTAACAAATTATTCATCCGAGCGAGGCTCGGTCACCTGATATTTCTTACTTAATTCAACTTACAACCATAGTATAGTTTTGCTATTACATACTTCTGTTAAAAAAAAAAAAAACTGAACAAATATAGTAAGAGTAAAGCAAACATTATTACTGTAATATGAAATCTATTAAGGGAAGACTACTCAATTGTCACTACATTTTATTAAATACTAACGTGTTATACTGTTAAATAGTACTACTACTAATAATAATCATGATAATATCAATAATAATAAATTTATTGAAAAAAAAAACACTCCAGTAGATAAATTATGTATGTAATTGTTTTTTTTTAAACTATTATTTTGTCATTTAATATTAGTGTATGTGTCAACTCGTTGGGATTCATAAATTACTTTTAAAAATAGACAGTAAACTTACAACTTTGTTTGTTACGTAGCCGAATCCTATACTCCAATTATTAAATCTAATTAGACAGCTACTTAAATTTAATAATACGGAATCGATCTTATTACACCTCGTTCACATCTAGAAGATGATTTCCTGATGTTTGGGAACGCACACTCTCATTTAAAGTGTTATTTATTTCTTTATTTCGGACATTCGTTCTTGGAAATTGAGCTCGATCTCAGAATGCACTTTCACCAGAGTAAGAGAATCAACGCTCTTATCAAATGTGTTACAAGAAACTCTCTCGCCTGTGAAGTTGATGTAAAGCATTGAGTCAGGACCTTGTGTTTGTCGCCTGTGAAGTTGATGTAAAGCATTGAGTCAGGACCTTGTGTTTGTCGCCTGTGAAGTTGATGTAAAGCATTGAGTCAGGACCTTGTGTTTGTCGCCTGTGAAGTTGATGTAAAGCATTGAGTCAGGACCTTGTGTTTGTCGCCTGTGAAGTTGATGTAAAGCATTGAGTCAGGACCTTGTGTTTGTCGCCTGTGAAGTTGATGTAAAGCATTGAGTCAGGACCTTGTGTTTGTCGCCTGTGAAGTTGATGTAAAGCATTGAGTCAGGACCTTGTGTTTGTCGCCTGTGAAGTTGATGTAAAGCATTGAGTCAGGACCTTGTGTTTGTCGCCTGTGAAGTTGATGTAAAGCATTGAGTCAGGACCTTGTGTTTGTCGCCTGTGAAGTTGATGTAAAGCATTGAGTCAGGACCTTGTGTTTGTCGCCTGTGAAGTTGATGTAAAGCATTGAGTCAGGACCTTGTGTTTGTCGCCTGTGAAGTTGATGTAAAGCATTGAGTCAGGACCTTGTGTTTGTCGCCTGTGAAGTTGATGTAAAGCATTGAGTCAGGACCTTGTGTTTGTCGCCTGTGAAGTTGATGTAAAGCATTGAGTCAGGACCTTGTGTTTGTCGTCTGTGAAGTTGATGTAAAGCATTGAGTCAGGACCTTGTGTTTGTCGCCTCTGAAGTTGATGTAAAACATTGAGTCAGGACCTTGTGTTTGTCGCCTGTGAAGTTGATGTAAAGCATTGAGTCAGGACCTTGTGTTTGTCGCCTGTGAAATTGATGTAAAGCATTGAGTCAGGACATTGTGTTTGTCGCCTGTGAAGTTGATGTAAAGCATTGAGTCAGGACCTTGTGTTTGTCCTGTGAAGTTGATGTAAAGCATTGAGTCAGGACCTTGTGTTTGTCGCCTGTGAAGTTGATGTAAAGCATTGAGTCAGGACCTTGTGTTTGTCGTCTGTGAAGTTGATGTAAAGCATTGAGTCAGGACCTTGTGTTTGTCGCCTGTGAAGTTGATGTAAAGCATTGAGTCAGGACCTTGTGTTTGTCCTGTGAAGTTGATGTAAAGCATTGAGTCAGGACCTTGTGTTTGTCGCCTGTGAAGTTGATGTAAAGCATTGAGTCAGGACCTTGTGTTTGTCGTCTGTGAAGTTGATGTAAAGCATTGAGTCAGGACCTTGTGTTTGTCGCCTGTGAAGTTGATGTAAAGCATTGAGTCAGGACCTTGTGTTTGTCGTCTGTGAAGTTGATGTAAAGCATTGAGTCAGGACATTGTGTTTGTCGCCTGTGAAGTTGATGTAAAGCATTGAGTCAGGACCTTGTGTTTGTCGCCTGTGAAGTTGATGTAAAGCATTGAGTCAGGGCATTGTGTTTGTCGTCTGTGAAATTAATGTAAAGCATTGAGTCAGGACATTGTGTTTGTCGCCTGTGAAGTTGATGTAAAGCATTGAGTCAGGACCTTGTGTTTGTCGCCTGTGAAGTTGATGTAAAGCATCGAGTCAGGACCTTGTGTTTGTCGCCTGTGAAGTTGATGTAAAGCATTGAGTCAGGATCTTGTGTTTGTCGCCTGTGAAGTTGATGTAAAGCATTGAGTCAGGACCTTATGTTTGTCGCCTGTGAAGTTGATGTAAAGCATTGAGTCAGGACCTTGTATTTGTCGCCTGTGAAGTTGATGTAAAGCATTGAGTCAGGACCTTGTGTTTGTCGCCTGTGAAGTTGATGTAAAGCATTGAGTCAGGACCTTGTGTTTGTCGCCTGTGAAGTTGATGTAAAGCATTGAGTCAGGACCTTGTGTTTGTCGCCTGTGAAGTTGATGTAAAGCATTGAGTCAGGACCTCGTGTTTTTGTTGCCCTGAGCATTTGATGGCTCAATTTGGGCTCAGTGACACTTGACTTACATGAGGAGAGCCCATCGTCCCATTCCACTGATTTTTCAATATTTTTAATTCATGTAGTCCACTAAATCTCTGCACGATTTGTTTTCTTACTTAAATACAAACATGTGAATTTTAATATTGTTTTAATTAAATGCAATAGTAGCCTAATATTAAATATTTAAATCTAAAATCGCACAAATACGTTTAAAACAGCCAATGAAAATAAACATGAAATAGGTTTTTAAAATTGGCCATTCAATTACAATTACAGTTATGGGTGGAGCTATTGACTAAACGATAATATGTATATGTAGTCATGGGCGTAGCCAGGATTTTTTTTCATGGGGGGTTTGGGGGGGATTTTTTTCTCCCCCCCCCCCCGGCGAAATTTTGTTTTCATATGTATTTATGTGTGTGTGTGTACATAATCTTTATTACATTCTGACCCTTCATTCTTTCGGAAGACGTTTAATGTGCCCTAGAATAGGTTCTTCCTGGAGTTAGTGGAAAAATTGTTGATACCCCGGCATTACTAGCAATGGGGTCTGGGGGAGCGCTAGGAGCTCCACCAGCGCGGGGCGAAGACCCGCCGCCAAGCACTATTTCTGATATTGAAAGCCAACAAAATGCATATTCTAAGGTATCTACAGTGCATTTTCCTGCTATTAAAAATTTCTATTTTAAAATCCTAATGTGCTATTCTTACTGACTTAGATCCTCCCGCGCCCTTCGGCGCATTTGCCGTCAAGCTGTTTCCATAAAAGTGTAGACTCGCCGATATTACTAGCAAGGGGGTCTGGGGGAGCGCTAGGAGCTCCCCAGAGCGGGGCGAAGCCCCGCCGCCAAGCACTATTTCTGGTATTGAAAGCCAACAAAATGCATATTCTGAGGTATCTACACTGCATTTTCCTGCTATTTCCTGCTTAGATCCTCCCGCGCCGTTCGGCGCATTTGCCGTCAAGCTGTATCCATAAAAATCTGTCACTGGTAATGTCTGAAGCCTCTTCCCACCAGCCATGAGGATCTCCATGAATGAGTGGCGTCAAGTTGTACTAGGATATCATTGCAACTCTTCTTATGCGTAATTCATTTTGTCAGAGAACATGTCCCGCAAACCTCATGAGTCGCTCTCTCACAATCTTACTAAGGGGTCGACTACCAGTTCGGCATAGGCTTTCCTTGATTTAGACTCGAGCTCTATAACTGACTCCTAAAATCTGTCTTAGCCATTTTTGTTGAGCCACATTTAGTGTTTTTCAATTTCGGCAGATGACTATTCACCGCAGTTTATTAATGGAGCCCTGCCACTGGTAAAAATGTGTAACCTCTCTTGAATACGCTCTTGGAATTAAGTGACTGTAGTTTGCTTTAGATTTTATATCGAGAAGAGAAGTTTTATCGTCAAAATAATCTGTTGGGGGTTTTCCACCTCAAAATGCTCTGTAGGGGGATCTTAAACTCAAAATCATCTGGAGGGGTTTTAAACTTAAAAAAAAAAGCCATCTGTAGAAGAGGGGTTTAAACTCAAAACCCCCGATTGGATTGGATTGTGTAATTTGCTTTTTTTTATATTGAAGATGTATTTTTAACATCAAACCCCTCTGAATGGGAGTTTAAACTCAAAACCCTTTTTGGCAACGCTCATAGCATTTTGAGTGCGTAATTTGCTTTTTTTCTTACATTGAAGATGTATTTTTAGCCTTAAACCCCCTGGCGGGGGGTTTAAACTCAAAACCCCTTTGGCTACGCTCATAGATATAAGAGTGAGTAATTTGCTTTTATTTATATTGAAGAGGTACTTTTTAGCTTCAAACTCCACTGGAGGGGAGTTTAAACTCAAAACCCCTTTGACTACACACATAACATTTTGAGTGTATAATTTGCTTTGTTTTTATTATTAAAGAGGTATTTTTTACCTTCAAACCCCGCTGAAGTGGGATTTAAACTCAAAACTGAGCATTTAGCTACGCTCATAACATTTTGAGTGCGTAATTAGTTTTTTTTTTTATGTTGAAGAGGGGGTTTATCGTAAATTTTAGAGGGGCTTTTAAAATCAAAATCTTTCTTAACTGTGCTCTTGGAATTAGGGGATTTTCGTTTGCATATTTTTTGTTTTGTTTTATAGAAGAATTAACTGCAAAACCCCAGGTAGGGGGTTTAAAACTCAAAACCCCTGGTAGTGGTTTTTAAACTCAAAACCCCTGGTAGGGGGTTTTAAACTCGAACCCCTCTGGTAGGGGTTTTAAACTCGAACCCCCCTAGAAGGGGTTTTTAAAACTCGAACCCCCCTGGTAGGGGGTTTTAAACTCAAAACCCCTTTGGTTGTGCTGGGGCAAGTGATGGTTTAGTATTAAAATCTCACCTAAAATAAACAAAATCAAAGCAAAAAATCAGTAACTAAGTTCCGATTCCCTGGGGGGGGGGGATTTCATTTCGAGGGGGGGGTTGAACCCCAACCCCCCCCCCCCCCTGGCTACGCCCATGTATGTAGTTGTAGTATATATACTTATTATCAGGAAAAGAGTACATACAGTTATTTGTATAACATTATCAGTGTTTTGACAGCTAGGCTAGATCGTCTGCTAACTATATAATCATATAAGTCATATACGTATTTTTGTTTTTACCTTTTACCTATCCCTAAGTCTATTGGACCGTTGGGGTACCATGCAAGATTTGTCGACCGTCTTTCTCCATTCCTCACTGTCTTTTGCCTCTTTAAATAGCAGGCCCGTCCATTATTTTATGTTGTCCTCCAATTGCTTTCTCTGTCTGCCTTTTCTTCTTTTCCCTGGCACTGTTACATGAAAGAAGGTTTTTGCGAGCCCAGAAGACCTTGTAATATGGCCATAGATTTTTAGCTTGCGTTTTTTTTTACGATAGTTAGCAGGTCATGGGGTCCGATCGCCGCAGTAATCCTGTCTCTAATCTCTTGGTTTGTGATGTGGTCTTTGAATGTGATACCTAATATCCTCCTTTCTAGCTCTGTAGTCAGCGTCCAAGACTCACAAGCATATAAGAATGTGGCCATGACCAGTGAGCGCATCAGTCTGATTTTGGTGCCAAGGGCTAAGCCTTTGTCTTTCCATATTATTTTAAGTTTTAAAAGGGCTGCTGTGGACTGTGCAATTCGACCCAGTAGCTCAGGTTTCGTTACCTCATCTGAGACAATAGCTCCGAGGTATTTGAAGCTGCTAACACTAGTCAGCTTTTCACCTCCAATACGAGATGCCCCTTTTAAAGCCCTGTTGGATATTGGTCATAATTTGGGTTTTTCATGCATTTATTTGCATACCATATGTTGCAGAAGTCTTGTCTAAGCTCACCAGGGCAGCTAGTTCTTCTTCTGTCCAAGCTAGGTCATCAATGTCATCTGCGAAGCGCAAGTTAGTAATTCTTCTTCCTCCAATGTTTACATTGTACAAGTATAGCATGCTTTAAGACAGTATTATTAGTACATGTCCATCCTTACTTCGCCATCAAGCTCTGGCAGATGCCCTCAGTTGGGTCCATGTCCATCATTACTTCGCCATCAAGCTCTGGCAGATGCCCTCAGTTGGGTCCATGTGCATCCTTACTTCGCCATCAAGCTCTGGCAGATGTCCCTTATTCGGACCATGTCCATCCTTACTTCGCCATCAAGCTCTGGCAGATGTCCCTTATTCGGACCATGTCCATCCTTACTTCGCCATCAAGCTCTGGCAGATGTCCCTTATTGGGACCATGTCCATCCGAAGGTCTTTGCTTCTTTATCTACTGATCTCCTTTTTTTTTCTCTATCCCTATTACCCTGTTTTTCTTTCCGTGTTTCTTGTTATTTAGATACTTAAGAAATCATGTATGGCCTTCGCTTATTTAATTAAGCATAGAATAAGAGTAGAATATTATCGTAAATTCTAAGCGCCGGTAATATGTCTTAAGAAACTAATTAGTACCGTTCTAGAGCTTTGATTAAAGTTATCATCATTGAGGGACTCCCCTGAGAATCCAGCGAGACACGCTGACCTTATTTGTACTGTCCTGACGAACTGACCTACTTGAGAGCATACGCTGGTAAGCCACAGTTTCGGCCTGAGCCGTCACTTTTTGGCCTGGGAGACCAGGGCTGTAATGTCCACTCTTTGGGCCATTTTGTTCCACTTGGCAGTCGATACGACAAGTCTTGACATAGCACGAGACGGAAATGCCCCCTGGCGATGACCTTTGTGACCTGAGCTGCCTCATAATCCTTGATTACGATATTGAGAGAAAGAGAGAGAGGGAGAGAGAGAGAGAGAGAGAGAGAGAGAGAGAGAGAGAGAGAGAGGATTTAGAAAAAAAAAAAAGGGGAGAGTGGGGGAAAAAGAGAGAAAGTTTAAATTATGATTGAAGCATTAAGAGAGAGTAGAGAAGTATGGAGAGGAGAAAGTGATCTTCAATGTAACTGAAGGAGAGAATGAGACAAGGGAGGAGGGAAGAGCGATATATATATATATATATATATATATATATATATATATATATATATATATATTTATATATATATATATATATATATATATATATATATATATATATATATATATAATATATATATAAAGAGATAGAGAGAGAGAGGGAGAGAGAGGGAGAGAGAGAACAAGGAAAAGAAGATATGGATAAAAAGGGGGGAAAAAAGCTTAGCTGACTTACAGAATGGTGACATTGTTATATATGTACTTTCATATTTTACCTCATTGCATGTATTTAAAATTATTTAAAATCTAACAAGCTTTTGGTTTTATGAACAAAAAAAAAAGATTTATCCAGATTTATTATTAACTAGGAAATGAATCCAAGGACACAGAACGAGCAAGTTTATCAAGGACACAGAACAAGCAAGTTTATCAAGGACACAGAACAAACAAGTTTATCAAGGACACAGAACAAGCAAGTTTATCAAGGACACAGAACAATCAAGTTTATCAAGGACACAGAACGAGCAATTTTATCAAGGACACAGAACAAGCAAGTTTATCAAGGACACAGAACAAGCAAGTTTATCAAGGACACAGAACAAGCAAGTTTATCAAGGACACAGAACGAGCAAGTTTATCAAAGACACAGAACGAGCAAGTTTATCAAGGACACAGAACGAGCAAGTTTATCAAGGACACAAAGCCAGCAAGTTTAGCAAGGAAACACAGCCAGCAAGCTAAATTAACAGCTCACAGCTGAATGGTTCCCTTGGCCGTTAACAAGTTATCTTTTCTAGGATTTTTCTAGCACATCTCAGTGGCTTCTCAGGGATAAATCTCCCAGACAGGGCTGTTGATAAGTCACAGTTTCTTTAAAAACTAGATTGAAACACCCATAAACATCCATATTACAAAGTCCTTAGGGCTCGCAAAGACCTTCCTGCAGGAAACAGTACCAGGAAAAAGAAGAACAGGCAGCCAGAGAAAACGATGGGAATGCAATACAAAAGAGATTAAAAAGGATTTCAGTCAAGGCAAAAGGAAGAGAGAAATGATAAAAGACGGTCGACGGATCATACATGGTGCCCCAACGGTTACACAGACTAAGGGATAGGTGAAGATGAATGAAATGTTTATTTAGTTATGTTCAGAAGACAGAAGACTTAATGTGACGTTACTGTATATACAGACTCAATTACATATATTTTCTTTTTACAAAGTGCAATAACTCAAGTAACATTAAAAAGTGCTGAGTTATCTCCCGTTTGATTAAAAACAAAAAACACCAACTATAGCCCCAGGTTTTGAAGGGACAAAAAACTGTTCATTTCCTGCCTTTAAGATTCAGTTTAGCACGCGATGTTTATTTCGGGCGGGGCTTGGCCAGTCTGGTGGCCGTCGAATCAATAACTCTGGGAGGTATTTATAACCAGCTATATATTGACCAACTCCCACGGCGCCCTCTATGTATGTAATGTCCGACAAAATATAAGCGTTGACTTAAAGACGATCATCTTACAGAGCTAATGTCGTATTTTTATTGTGACATATATGACTTTCACTTTCTATGACTTATGACTGATTGTATGGTATGATGTTTGGTAAGATGCCTGAGGCTTAGACACACTATTAAAAGTACTGATTTTGTTTGTTTGTTATTTTTGTTTTATTTGCGCAATTTACATGCTTACAGTATGCTTACAGCGCTATGGTACAATCTCATGTGTGGACCAATGGGGATCTTAATTTACGTATCGCTGATATAGTCACTGATATAATGTATTAGAAACAATTAAACAAAATAATAATGATATAAGTAAAGCGAATGCCTGAATGTAGAAATAATTTAAATGGAGCTATTAAAATAGCTAATCGGCTAAGTCCAACTTTTTAAAGTAAAAACATTTGTTTCTATATATATTTAGATCTAGATCTAGAGTCTACAGACTATTATACTAGAGGTAGATCTACTTACTTTTACCAGACAGACAGAGTGAGTTAATATATGATTGGTAAAAAAAAAAGTCTGATGGCGTTCAGTGGCGTAGCATACCCGTGGGCAGGGTTCAAGAATATATTGGTGGGCCCCCTCCCCCAATAAGACGAATACAATGTATGACAAAACAATTGAGCAATCTGAATGTATCGGTACATTGACTATAGGATATTCCAATGCAAGTAGAGTAGCTTTTTAATAATCTTATTAAGTTTGACCCTGTTAGAACCCCAACACGAATTAAAAGTCAATGTTTGTACACATTTTGAACAGAATGAAACAAGTTAACGGAGTTTCATATAAATAAAGAAATGTTTTATAAGTTATAGTTCCCATTCTACACATTGACATTCCTAAAGCACTTCTAGGTGTCACGCTTGGAAACATTAATACAAACTAGTATCTAGTTCTACGTCCATTAGTTAACAGTAAATAGATCAAATATTTATTTACTGAACATATTTCTCTGGCCTTCTAAGTAACAAAGTAAGAAACCAGTGCATCTTTTTCTAAATGCGCGAGTGGCTTCTTCTGATGAAACATTACCAAAAGGCCATTCTAGTATCCAGTCATATTGGAAGCACCTTCATAGCTTTAGCCTCGTAGTTTATCTATATTATAAAGTAGAATGTGTGGTGTATGGATGTATGTTACTTATAGACATCAAAACCGCTTGACCAATCTTGATAAAACTTGGCAGGAATGTTTCTTGGGTACCAACTTAGACCTTAGTGTATGTATTGTAGCCCTAAAACAAACGTAAGACCCTAAAAAAAAAATAATGTTGTCCGACTCTATTACAGCTATAGTATTTTATGGATCTAGGCCATGTCTACAATGTTGACATGAGAAAAGATAGAAAGGATTTAGACCTAGATCTAATTTTAAGAAATACACTTTGCGCAGATAGTTTTTTACTTTGACACATGAAAAGACAAAAGAAGATCCATTGATTTTATTATATAATAAAATTAACCTTCAATTTTGTGTTTCAAAAGCATTTTTTACATTAATTAGTTCCTTATATCTGTGATTACAGATTTCCTGAGAACATTCTTTCATTAGACAATTCAGTAATGAATCGCGTACTAAATATTAATTCGTTTAATTGTTTACTTTATAATCCCATCCCTAGATCTAAAACTCTAATTCAACTCTAAGATGATAAAACTTCTCTTCGCACAGATATTTTTATACTTTAACACATAAACATATTAATTAAAGTCCATTCATTTCATATTTTGATCAAATAAACATTCAAATTTGGTTTTCTAAAGCTACATTCGTTTACGAAAGCCGCGAAGCCGAGTTAAAGGCCTAGATCTATATTCATTCATGAATCGCGTACTAAAAATTATGTCGTTTAATTGTTCACTTTATAATCCCATTCATTTAACAAAGCTATCGCTCTTTTTGTTTTTTAATAGATATGAATGTATCGGCTTCGGGTAATCCCATTTTCGCAAACCTAATTTTATTTTCGTAGCGAAAGAGAAAAAACTTGAAAGGATCATTAGTTAAGTTTAACATACATCTAAATCCAATCCACTAGATTAGTAAACACAAACTTAGACCCGCAGGCCGCGGGTAATGTCTGGCGAACATCCTTTCATTAGACATTACCAAATGGTTACACATTAACAGTGATTAACACATCTCTCTACTGAGTCTATTCCTAGGTCTAGGTCTAAAACTCTTATTGAAGTCTAAGATGATAAAACTTCTTTTCGCAAAGATAGTTTTATGCTTTAACACATAAACATACTAATTATTGTCCATTCATTTCATATTTTAATCAAATTAACATTAAAATTTGTTTTTCTAAAGCATTTTTAATACATTCGTTCGCTGTTCGCTAAATAAAGATGCGTAGCCGTGTTGAGATAGGCCTTTATTCATTCATGAAAAAAGGTTACGCATGCGCAACACAGAATGAACTCTATAAAAGCCTCTAGATTAGTGTAGATTTAGATCTATGTCTACCTCAAGATCTACTTTATACTGTAACACATGAACATACAAAATTAAGTCTATTCATCTCAAATATTAATCAAATATATGTAGGCCTACAAGCAAATGTTTTAATTTGAACAAATGGATTTAAGCCTATTAGCTATTCTGATTTGATAGCTTCATTCACACTATTTTTACATTGACACATTCGCTTTACTTATTACATTATTATTTCGTTTAATTGTTTACAAAACACTCTCAGTGACTATATCGACAGTAATGCGCAAATAAAGACCCGCGGGTCGCGGGTAACATATGTCTAGTTTAAGCATAAATGTTGCTCCATTACTTGAAGCATTTGTTCAGCAAAATCTGCTGACGTCTGATTCTCAGACACACACACACACACATATCTATATTATAAAGTAGAATGTGTGGAGTATGTATGTATGTATGTATGTATGTTACTTATAGACATCAAAACCGCTTGACCAATCTTGATAAAACTAGGCAGGAATGTTCCTTGGGTACCAACTTAGACCTTAGTGAATGTATTGTAGCCCTAAAACAAATGTAAGACCCTCAAAAAAAATAAAGTTGTCCGACTCTATTACAGCTGTAGTATTTTATGGATCTAGGCCATGTCTACAATGTTGACATAAGAAAAGATAGAAAGGATTTAGACCTAGATCTAATTTTAAGAAATACACTTTGCGCAGATAGTTTTTTACTTTGACACATGAAAATACAAAAGAAGATCCATTGATTTCATTATATAATCAAATTAATCTTCAATTTTGTGTTTCAAAAGCATTTTTTACATTAATTAGTTCCTTATATCTGTGATTACAGATTTCCTGACGAACATTCTTTCATTAGACAATACCGTAATGAATCGCGTACTAAAAATTAATTCGTTTAATTGTTTACTTTATAATCCCATCCCTAGATCTAAAACTCTAATTCAACTCTAAGAGATAAAACTTCTCTTCGCACAGATAGTTTTATACTTTAACACATAAACATATTAATTAAAGTCCATTCATTTCATATTTTGATCAAATAAACATTCAAATTTGGTTTTCTAAAGCTAAAAAGCTGCGAAGCCGAGTTGAGATAGTCCTAGATCTATATTCATTCATGAATCGCGTACTAAAAATTATTTCGTTTAATTGTTCACTTTATAATCCCATCCCTAGATCTAAAACTCTAATCCAACTCTAAGATGATAAAACTTCTCTTCGCACAGATAGTTTTATACTTTAACATATAAATATATTAATTAAAGTCCATTCATTTCATATTTTGATCAGATAAACATTCAAATTTGGTTTTCTAAAGCTACATACATTTACGAAAGCCACGAAGCCGAGTTGAGATAGGCCTAGATCTATATTCATTCATGAATCGCGTACTAAAAATTATTTCGTTTAATTGTTCACTTTATAATCCCATTCATTTAACAAAGCTATCGCTCTTTTCGTTTTTAATAGATAAGAATGTATCGACCTCGGGTAAACCCATTTTCAGAAAACTAATTTTATTTTCGTAACGAAAGAGAAATTACGTGAAAGGATTATTAGCTAAGTTTAACATACATCTAAATCCAATCCACTAGATTATTCAAAAGCATTTTTTACATAAATTAGTTCCTGATATCTGTGACTACAGATTTCCTGGCGAACATTATTTCATTAGACATTACCAATGGTTACACATTAACACATCTCTCTACTGAGTCTATTTCTAGGCCTAGGTCTAAAACTCTTATTGAACTCTAAGATGATAAAACTTCTTTTCGCAAAGATAGTTTTGTGCTTTAACACATAAATATACTAATTATTGTCCATTCATTTCATATTTTAATGAAATTAACATTCAAATTTGTTTTTCTAAAGCATTTTAATACATTCGTTCGCTGTTCGCTAAAGCTGCGTAGCCGTGTTGAGATAGGCCTATATTCATTCATGAAAAAAGGTCACGCATGCACAGCACAGAATGAACTCTATAAAAGCCAATGTTTAACTCTAGATTAGTGTAGATTTAGATCTATGTCTACCTCAATATATACTTTATACTTTATACACATGAACATACAAAATTTAGTATATTCATCTCAAATTTTAATCAAATATATGTAGGCCTACAAGCAAATGTTTTAATTTGAAAAAAAAAAAAAGATTTAAGCCTATTAGCTATTTTGATTTGATAGCTTCATTCACACTATTTTTATATTGACACATTTGCTTTACTTATTACATTATTATTTCGTTTAATTGTTTACAAAACACTCTCAGTGACTATATCAACAGTAATGCGCAAATAAAGACCCGCGGGTCGCGGGTAACATATGTCTAGTATATATATAAAACTAGAAATAACTCTCTAATTTCTATTTCTTTGGATGTTCCGTCATTGGAGAGCACTAGCAGTATAAAAAAAATTATTATAAAATACGAATTTGATATCAACTTTTTATTTGTCTTGAGCGCTGCCACCAATGAAATAGACGAATGATGTAGAACGGATGTCGTAAAGTACCAGTTTTTTTTTTCCAAAACTGTATTTCCCAACAGATCTATTATCTCGTTGTGAATCTGTTGGGCTTTGATGTCCTGTCAAATTTGAATATTCATAGCAATTTTCTGAGTTTTTTGTAAAAATATGTGGCGTTAAATTTCTTTAAGAGCTATGAACCAAGTTTCAACCAAATACTAGGCATTGGTTAAAGAGTCTCACTAATCCATGATCCATTTAGTTAGCTGTATATCTTCTAGATCTTGTTATAAACCTGCTCCCCAACTCGATTAACTCTTTAATTGTAATAGCACAAGCATGTTCAACTTGAACGATTCCTATGTTAACACTCTGATGTTTCTTTGGCTGCTAAATATTTAATGTTATTTTTATTTTGGTTTAGATTTCATCTCCTTTTTAATCTGATATAATGATTACATTAACATTGTGTATACAATACAGAAGACAACAAAACAATGCGATGAAGACTTTCCAGGATGCATCGTCTTCATTGAATGTCTTACACTATTTCACAACATAAACTTCATCGGATTCAATAGATTGTTTTTTTAATGATTTACTCAGATTATACCTTCATGTACACTAACACACAATGAAGATTCTAGATGCTACAGAAGGATCCTAGGTATCACACTCAAAGACCGCATCACAAACCAAGAGATTAGAGACAGGGTTACTGAAGCGATTGGACCCAATGATGATATGCTAACTATATTTAAAAAAAACAAACGCAAGATCGAAATCTATGGCCATATTACAAGATCTTCGGGGCTCGCAAAGACCTTCCTTCAGGGAACAGTACCAGGAAAAGGAAGAAGAGGCAGACACGGAAAGCGATGGGATGACAACATTAAGGAATGGACAGGCATGGAGAAATACGTTCGACGAGTCGTGCTTGGTGCTCCAGCGGTCCAACGGACTAAGAGATAGGTAAAGGTAAAAAAAACACAAGACAAACAGGTTAACGCATCCACGTCCAGACCATAGAATGCTGTTTTTTTTTTTTGCTCCTATTTTTTTAAAAAGGAAACCTCAGCATTGGCGCTATTCAAATATAGCTTTGTCATCATAGGAACCCTTGGGCCTCTTTTTATTATTATTTCAATTTATAAGTTCTCACATTTCGTAAATAGTTAAGTATATTGATTTAAACAAAAATTGTGAAATGTGATTAACCTAAACTTAAATATTATATAAAATAGTGAATCTACATCATTTGTGGATAGATAGCCCATGCATTGTAGGAAATAAAAAAGTTAAAATTGCATATTTTAAATACAAAACAAAATAAAAACATATTAAGCTTTAAAAAAATTGAATAATTTGCAGCTGTATCGAAATTTTAATTAGTGACAATCTGGACTATCCCTATTTCTTAACCAAACTCTCACCATCCCCTCCCCCTCCCCTATTCCTGTAATACTACAAATGGTTTTATGAACAGACAAGGAAAAAATAAGAATGGGTCGATATAGAAACGATTGTCACCTCAAATGCACGGTTACGGCTAGCCCACCATTACAATTTACAAAACCCTATTCAAAGAAAATCCTTACATTAAAGCTTCAAACACACGGTTTGAAGTTTATATTAATTCCGGTACAACGTTCAGGATATTGTGAGGAAGCTTTTTAAATTCTATTTTTTTTATCGGTCTTTACAAAAGTGAATTTTTGTTTTCACTTTGGTGTCACCCCTAAGTTCTCAACAAGTCAAGAGTCATGGGCTCAAGCGCAGCGGGCCCCTAATGGTCGTGGGCCCGGGTTCATTGAACCCCTTCGCGCCATGGATGCTACGCCACTGATGGCGTTACATTTAGGCCTCTGAAGGCCACAGTATGGTATTGATACTTTGAGGCGGTCCTGAATACTGTCAAGGTCTCAAAAGCATTCAACATCGAAACAAAGAACATATGTACCCTAACACAATGTTAGTCACAATGTGGGTTAGTTTATAAATAGACATCGCCAGCTAAAATCACGTGACGAAAAGAAAGAATAAATAATGTCAAGTATTTAGATAAATAAAAGGTCTAAAACGTTGGTGACCTTTTCGGGGGAATCCCCCAAGAAACAAGAATCCATTGCTAACAGATTTGCACATTCATATAATAACGTCATTTGTGAAGGAGTCTGCGTATTTTCTATGCACCTGTGTCTGTGTGAGTTCTCTCATGGGAATGTTTTCGCTACTGAGTTTAGGGGTGTCACTGTGTCAGGTCAACAGTTGTGCTTAACCGTCTAGCACCCGCAAGAGTTGTGTGTTTATTGTTTGACATTTGCCAGGTAGTAGTGGAAGTGTTGGCCAAATCATAATATTTAGCAAATCTGTCGACAGAGAGCGACTTACGAGGATGACCTGCCAACTCGACAAGTTGGTAAATCCCTTTAGAGTTTCTTGAGCGTTTTGAGAAGAACGTATACACAAAATGTATTGAGCTGTTGTGTGTAAATCCGCCAGGCAATTAGTGTTCCAATAGAACTGTGGTAGAAAACGTTTGAAGTCACACTTTCAACCAAGTTGTAACAATTAACAAGCAATAGAAAAATGAATAATTTTAAAATAAAAGTCTATCTAAGAGGGAAAAAATGCTAATAACTGCCATATGACTATGGCAGCCACAGGGTTTAGCTCCCTTTCTGTTATATAAAACAAAATTAAATAAGTACTAAATCAACTTGTTAATTTTTGAATTGATTCGTGTATTGTTTTTGACTATGAATAATTATGAACATTTTCAACTTGATCCGAGAATGGAAAGTTCGAGAAAAAATCGTGTCAAAACGTAATAAGGGATCTAAATCCCTATATATCTACATCTCTCATTAAGTAACATTTTCGAAAACAAGCAAAATAATTAATCACCAACAATTAATTAACCAAAATTTTTATTTTTTGATTGATTAATGTTTGCCAGTTTCAATGAATAATCGAACATTGAACAAAGTTTGAACTTGATCCGAGAACGGGAAAGGGGAGACAAAATATGTTCAAACTTTTTAACAGACAGACAGACAGACAAACTTGATATAATCTTTGTAAAAACCACCCACAAAATTTTTGGTATTGGTAGGGCGTAGGATTCGTCCCTATAAATGCAGTTACTAAATATTGTATGTTTGAGTTGACCTAGATCTTGTATGTTTGGGATGACCTAGAGCTTGTATGTTTGGGATGACCTAGATCTTGTATGTTTGGGATGACCTAGATCTTGTATGTTTGGGATGACCTAGATCTTGTATGTTTGGGATGACCTAGATCTTGTATGTTTGGGATGACCTAGATCTTGAATGTTTGGCATGACTTAGATCTTGTATGTTTGGCATGACCTAGATCTTGTATGTTTGCGATGACCTAGATCTTGTATGTTTGTGATTACCTAGAGCTTGTATGTTTGGGATGACCTAGATCTTGTATGTTTGGGATGACCTAGATCTTGTATGTTTGGGATGACCTAGATCTGGTATGTTTGGGATGACCTAGATCTTGTATGTTTGGGATGACCTAGATCATGTATGTTTGGGATGACCTAGAGCTTGTATGTTTGGGATGACCTAGATCTTGTATGTTTGGGATGACCTAGATCTGGTATGTTTGGGATGACCTAGATCTTTTATGTTTGGGACGACCTATATCTTGCATGTTTGGGATGAAGGAAAACAAAATTTTGATGAAGTCGTTGATCTAGGTCGCGCTTTAATGACTTACTAAAGAGATTTAAAAAAAACCACGTCTTTTTGTGTATAGATGTCTTTCTTTGTGTGATAATATTGACAATATCAATCAACGAGGCCGATACCCTGCTCCTCAGGCATATCAGGCCCGTCTCACCATTCTCTCTGTCCCTGCCATACTTCTACCTAAAGTGCATTATGAAGCCGCAGAGATTTATTTGCGGTGCGTCCCAAGAAACTTTACTGATCTACACAATCTAAATAGACTTCTTTTGTAAATTATGCATTTAAAGTAAAGATAGATAAAGATCCGGATCCAATTGAATATTTTAACGTATAAAGTCTAAATCCCTACGTAGCCCACCAATAGTAAGTGAGTCCATCAAACTTTTAAAAATGAAAACAGAGTTTGACCTTGACTTTCGAGCTATTCTCTAGAAGTTAAATACACTTCAAGGGTGGGTACTAAACATGCTGGGTGTGAGTTTTCTATCCTACATAAACCTACATAACATACTAAGTGTGGAGCACTTGTAGACTGCATTACTTTGACTCTGAGCTTCTCAACACGCTGAGAGTGGGCAGTTTCACCGCCAAAGGGAGGCTAATAGTCTCCCACTTCTGCTTTTAATTACCCTAAATTGCGCGAAAAAATTATGTACATTTTTTTTAAAAATGCGCTACAGCTGTCGGAGTGAACACTTCAACTTATGAACAAACTCACAGGAACTTAGCTGCGTAAGTAAATAGGCCGGCAAGTATTCTCACGCGCTCCACGGGCTCACGGGTCAACAGATCAATAACATTGAAGTACTCGCTTTCACAGTGGAGAGGGTGTGGAGGGGGAGAAGTCAAAATGTCTCTGTGACCTCAAGAGATAGTTGACTTACAAGAGCATATCATATATTATTGTATTTTTTATATACATGGCAGAAAAACTGTAAGTAGCAAGCTTTTTTGGTTGTATCGGGCGGTTAATATAAAGGACGTTTTTTTTAAAGGTTAGATCAGTGTTTCCCAAACTGTGTTCCGAGGAGCCCCAGAGTTCAGCGAAGCTTGAATAGGTGTTCCACAAAATACTGGAGTAATTAACTAGTAGTCCAACACGTGAATTAAATCTACATTTTAAACACTTCCCCAGACATTCCTTTGGCTAGCAAATTCTTGTATTTTTTACATTGAATTGGGCCGGCCCGTAAATTCGAGTATCACTTCTCCACCCCCCCCTCTCTCCAACCAAACTGTCCTCCTTAACTATTCTTTTGCTTTTCCATTTGAGACTAAAGAAGTATTCTGAAGACAGGTGCAAACGTCGAGATTAGAGCTTTGTCTGCTTTACATATGTCACAACATGTTAGTCACAGTTGGGTCAGCGCGTTAATGCTACACTTGGACCTAAATTTCGGACTTGAAGACCAGCCTGTATTACTTTTACTATTAGTAGTTTTAGTATTAGTATTGTAGAAATGAACTCATTTTCGTTCTCTGGCACTGCCAGGGTCAAGCTTTGCTGGAGAGGAATAAAATTCAATACGGTCACTTTAACACTGTCCACTGAGGAATTTTCTGGTCCTTGTTATTAATTGTTATTGACGTTTTGTATGTAGGTAAATCCATACAATTATTTTGCATTGTCGAAGTTATACTGATTTATTTTTTGTTTTAAAAATGGAGGTGATTTTTTTTTTTATCTTTGCGTTTTAACCAACCCTAAATTTGGTTGTTTCTGGACAACACTAAAAGTTTCAGTTTGATTGTAAACAAAGTGTTGCGTGTCTTCATGACCTCATGTGTGGATGTCATCTCAAAGTCAATTACACGGCTGAATGAAGTGGATCTGGTCGAAGAACTAATCCGTTCAAACATCTGATTAATTGTGAATGAATTTGTGTGTGTGTGTGTGTGTGTGTTTAAAGTTACAAAGTCAAAGGAACATTTATTCGTAGAGTTTAATGCAACAGTTACTTTCTACGTCAATCAAGTAGCGACTATGGATCATTTCATACAAATGGGAAGAATGCCTGGGCATTCAGTTTTCACGTCTGCAGACAGTTTAGATTGTTTTAAGTGCATATAATTCTATATACACCAAGATACATATACATACATATTTACATATATAAACACATAGACATATAAAAAGACTTTCGTATATAGAAACAAATTTACTTGTACATATAAACATGTTGGAGGGGCTCAATAGCCCTGGTTGGTTACCCACTTAGGAGAAGGAAAACTCTGAATTCGAACCTCTGCTGCGTTGCAGATATACACAAACATGAGAAAAGCTTCGGGAGTCAACCCTGAGGAAAAATAAGAAGCCGGGAACCCGCAGGACGTTTGCAGCACTCACTGCTACACCCTGGCAGAGCCTGCGACGTCACTGACCCCAAACTATATCGGCACTTGCCCTTCCTTTGGATACATCAGCTGCGTGGAGAGGCGGAACTGCTGTGTGGGCGATATCATTTCAACCACAGCTAATGCCCAGGCATTCGTCTCACTTCTATGAGATGATCCATAGTCACGTCGGGTCTATAAGAGCTTATATGCGTGAGTTTAATTTGTTTAAATTTTCGTAGTCATTTAGATTATGACAATCATTATATTATATTTTGGTACTACGTATAGTTTATCTGTTTTTTGTTGTCAATAATAACAATAATGAATACCATAAGAAGCGTATTAAAACTCGTGCTTGTTATAGTAATACTAGTAAGCTTCGATATACCCAGAGATCATTACCTCATCTATTTCATTACTTTTTAAAGCTTAAACAAAATAAAAACGATTTATCCAAGGACCAACAAGGGGATACAATATTAATGTTTAGTGAAAAAAAGTTTAGAAAATACCCCAAGAGATAAGAGAATACCCCAAGAGATAAGAAAATACCCCAAGAGATAAGAGAATACCCCAAGAGGGTAGGCTATTTGGAATAATTGAGTGTAATTTCAACCCAAGGACCATCCGAATACTATTGACCTACACGAGTGGAATCTGTGTAAGGAGCCGCTAGTTAATCCAATTTATCCCTCCATGTGGGCGTGTCCAGGCCTTACTTGCAGAGCGTGAGTAGAGTTGGAAATGGGGCAGTGCTGGACACTCCGGTACATTTCACGAGTTTTCACAGGCTTAAAGTAGTTTCTTTCTTTTCTGACGGAGCTAGCACAAAGTTGGCGACTACAGAAAAAGGCGAGAAAGTATGAGTACATTACAAGTTTGTTCATTCTAGTATCATGTCGGGTCTTTCATCCAGTTAGTGTGTCTAGTTAGACTGAGCCAAACTCCGCTGTTTATTCAGTGAGATGGTTTTCTAAATGTAAACATCAAATGTATTCTCCAGGGCTCCTCGAATATTAAAGTTGAGCTGATAATAACAAAAGTTGTAATGAACTCATATTCATAGGCATATGTTGATCACACCAGCCCTTCCTCTTTATTTAGTAGAGTAGAACTTTCATCTGTAGACTGGGATTCTTTCCGGTTCACTCAACAAGCGTACTTGTTTTTTTTAAATGAAGATTTTTAGGTTCTAGCTTCTTGCAAATTGACAGCGAACAAGCTTCGAACTCTGCACCATTGTGACGACAGTCCAATAGCATACCACTCAACCAGGCAGCCAACCTACTTGTTAAGATAAAGACCTTGCCCACAAATGATTGCGAGATATAAAACCTTTAGATCTAGTTGTTAAATACAATGATTGCGAGATATAATACCTTTAGATCTAGTTGTTAAATACAATGATTGCGAGATATAATACCTTTAGATCTAGTAGTTGAAATAAAACCTTTAGATCTAGTTGTTAAATAAAACCTTTAGATCTAGTTGTTTAAATAAAACCTTTAGATCTAGTTGTTAAATAAAACCTTTAGATCTAGTTGTTTGAATAAAACCTTTAGATCTAGTTGTTAAATAAAACCTTTAGATCTAGTTGTTTGAATAAAATGATTGCGAGATATAAAACCTTTAGATCTAGTTGTTGAAATAAAACCTTTAGATCTAGTAGTTGAAATAAAACCTTTAGATCTAGTTGTTAAATAAAACCTTTAGATCTAGTTGTTGAAATAAAACCTTTAGATCTAGTAGTTGAAATAAAACCTTTAGATCTAGTAGTTGAAAAAAAACCTTTAGATCTAGTTGTTAAATAAAACCTTTAGATCTAGTTGTTAAATAAAACCTTTAGATCTAGTTGTTTGAATAAAATGATTGCGAGATATAAAACCTTTAGATCTAGTTGTTGAAATAAAACCTTTAGATCTAGTTGTTAAATAAAACATTTAGATCTAGTTGTTAAATAAAATGGACACAGAGGTGGCCGCTCTGTGCAAAAAGACTCTCTAATGGAAGTTGTGATTTGTTAAAATTTTGAATACAAGTAAATCAAGATTGAAACAAAATACGGAAAGTTGAGATCAGATTCCGAACTCAGAACATTGGTTTAGATACTTTGCTTAGATACTTTGCTTAGATACTTTGTGTAGATACTTTGTGTAGATACTTGGTGTAGATACTTTGTGCAGATTGTGCAGATACTTTGTGTAGATACTTTGTGTAGATACTTTGTTTAGATACTTTGTTTAGATACTTTGTGTAGATACTTTGTTTAGATACTTTGCTTAGATACTTTGTGTAGATACTTTGTGTAGATACTTTGCTTAGATACTTTGTGTAGATACTTTGTGCAGATACTTTGTGTAGATACTTTGTTTAGATACTTTGTTTAGATACTTTGTTCAGTTACTTTGTTCAGATACTTTGTTCAGATACTTTGTTCAGATCCTTTGTTCAGATCCTTTGTGCAGATACTTTGTTCAGATACTTTGTTCAGATACTTTGTTCAGATCCTTTGTTCAGATCCTTTGTGGAGATACTTTGTTCAGATACTTTGTTCAGATACTTTGTTCAGATACTTTGTTCAGATACTTTGTTCAGATACTTTGTTCAGATACTTTGTGCAGATACTTTGTTCAGATACTTTGCTTAGATACTTTGTGTAGATACTTTGTGTAGATACTTTGCTTAGATAATTTGTGCAGATACTTTGTGCAGATACTTTGTGCAGATACTTTGTGCAGACTTTGTGCAGATACTTTGTTCAGATACTTTGTTCAGATACTTTTCATTTCCGTTAATTCATAATTTTATTTTCAATTCTGCATTAAGTGTTGGACTCTCCTTTCTCTCGTAGTTGAACTTTATAACACGAGGGACATTTAGGTGTGAGGCTTAAAACTCTTTACTTAGGTGGCGGCCGAATCTGTCTCAAAGAGATGTTGGTCATTTTCATCTTTCCTTACTGCGCATAGCTAGGAATTGGCCATCGTTTTGGGGGGGGGGTGTTACCTCTTTGGGGGCCCCTGCATTTTGAGTAATATTTAATATTTAATGTAAAAAAATATCGTACACTCATTTATGGGGCCTCCCCCCTCAAGTGGGGGCACAGGGGGGACTTTCAAATTCTCCTCTCTCCCGCACCCTAGCTACACCTTTGCCCAGCATCCAGCTTCTGTATCACTCTCCTGTTTAAATGACCTCTTTGAGAAAAGTGCATCACGGTTAATATTTCATTCCTGTACACTGCAAGAGTCAATTGATGATTAGACGATACAACTTTATACTCTGATTACAAGCTTCCAAAACTTTAACCCATTAGGCGCTTCATCTATTTATCTTAGACAAGCTGCACGAGAAAAGCTCTTTCAAACAGTGCTTTAGGCAGTAATGGGTTAAGGACATTTTAGTTATTGTCTTAATTAGATCGCCAAGGCGGGAAGTGTGATATGTGTAGATGTTTTCTGTGCACTAAAGATGTCGTCTGCTCTAGTGTGGGCAGACACATTTGTAATAGTATCGATTCAAATTTTTTTGTAAAAACTCTTACTGCTACCACTCTTTTTCCTTTCCGTGGGACCGTGCGAACGAGGTCATACGTATTGATCCCAGGCCATTGGTGCTGAGGCCTGCTCTGGTCACGTGGTCTGTTTACTATATGCTTAGTGTCTTCTTGTGTGCTTCACTGGAACGACTGCCAAAAAGAAAAAGGGGAAACAATCTAGACACAAACAAGACGGAGAATCGGAATAACATTAAAAAAAAGAAAAGAGTCGTCTTCCATGGCAAGGGAGGAAACTACATTTAAAAAAAAAATGTGTAGCAATCTAGGTTAACAGAAGGGAATAACTCTTCTCACTGTGCTGGAGAGTGACCTCCCCTTCTTAGTTGTAAGCAAACTGTATGCATAATTATAAGATGGTGACTCTCGGTTTCGACCTATATTCACATCAATAAAAACACTGCGAAAATCGATTGTCCGTTCCACTATTTGAGACTCTCTTCTATATTCAATCAAGCCTCGATATATAGACATTCTTATGAGGCTGATTTAATTAGTTCCATGTACGAAACGGGAGACTGATTTATGTAGGACACCTTTAGTATTGTTATGTTAGAAACGAACGACTCGGAACGAGTATTCATGCTCTGGCGCTGCCAGGGTCTGCTTTCCTTAAAGAGAAACAAAATTCATTGTAGTCCCTTTATCAGTTTCCACTGAGGAATTTTTTGGTGATGTAACACCGGAGGATTCCAGCTACCCGTCGCCTCAACGTGGCGCCTCCGGTGGAAATGTTAAGTAGTGGAACTAGATATGCTAAGTACGAGTAGCGAACCAGGCCTTGCGGGATTCCCTGGGTGAGCTTTTTTTTTTTTTTATTTCATTCGGGGTAGGGATGGAACAAGTAGCCCGCACCCCAGTCCAAAAAGTCCGCCACGCCGTTCCACAAAAGGGGCCGTCATCAGTGTCCCGTTAGCTGGAGTGGCGGTCCCTGCACGGAACAGTGACGGTTACAGTATAGGAATATGAGATAAACTCCCCATGGTAAGTGCTGCTCTTAGCCACTTATAGCAAGTAGACCCAGGACCGGGGCGGTGTGCCTTGTACGAGGTAAGGATCGGTTTCCGCCCTGTCACCATCATGGCCGCAACTACTGTGAGCCCTCAGACAGGACACGGGGTGGGGAACTCCATGTCCAGGCCTGGTTGTTGGATAAAAGCCTTTCTAACAATCAATGGGATAATGGCACCCTTGCATGCGCCGATTCCCTTCTGGACTACATTGAAGGTGATGTGACAGGTCTGCAGCAGTACCGCCCTCTGACAGGCAGCGAGAATCTTCTTAGGAATGTTAAAGGCCTTGAAGGTATCTGTGAAGTCAATGGTCATTATCCCCGTCGTTTGATATAGCAATGGGGTATAGAGTCATTTTAGATAACTCCCATAACCGTTTAATCTCCAAGCCTAGGTTCCCATAATTCTTTGTTTTTTTTTTCATTTCAGTTTTTCTGAATTAATGAGACAGCGGTACGGCGATGCCAATAATGGTAGCGGTTTTTCTTTTGTATCAATGAACAGCAAAATAAAATCTACCGTTTTGTCGGTCAAAATGGGCCTATCCTAGTATAATAAATTATCAGTGGACTCGAGTATCTCTTGTGGCGAGTGTCTGTAATAATGGGATTTATCCTTGCGTATCAAATTATGTGTCAAAGCCAAGTGTTGATGTATTAATTCTGTAACTGGGTTATGACAACGCAACCTAGGTAGGTAGATTCTGATAAGGCTGAACAGCCTGCCATTATGTGTTCAATAGACTCACCCACATTTTCGGCATTTGTCAACCACATAGCGTTTTAGGACAGGCTTCCCGTAATTTTTTTGTCCTAATTACTCTGTCCTGTATTGCTGTAGCAAAGCCCTCTGTTTCAGGGTAGAGATGATCTGCTTTGAGCCATGCTAGGAAGCAGCCTTGTTTCAGGGTAGAGATGATCTGATTTGAGCCATGCTAAGGAAGCAGCCTTGTCAATATTGTCACCATTTAATAAATTCGGGAATTTTTTTCTCTTCCCATTGGCTAATCTCATGCCCTCGTCGTCCAAACCAAAGACTATATATTACATGGACTGCCAACTCTACGCACTAGGCCTATATTCTTCAATAAACAAGTCCCGTTCACGGAGGCGTCCTTGGTTGCGTGGTAAATTGACTTCCGGTAGATTTTTTTTTACTATATAAAGAAACCATTCCCGAAGATTTTTACCACCACTTTTACAGCAAATCATGAATGGAAACTGAATTGTTAAAGAAGAAGTTACAGAGGTAAGTGTGCATAAATCAATTTCTGACTTAGATCTATAACTGTAAAGCTTTATAGCTGATTTTCTTAGCCAATATAGACTAATTAGACAAGCCTGTATTTCGTGTATTTTCTTGTTTACAACATTGATTGAATTGAGGTTCTTGTGAGAGCATAGCCTATATATATAGGCTATATAAACCAAATAGTAAGACTTATTCAGAAGGATAACCCGGTACATTTAGATCTATATGCTCTTACTATAATAGGCTAAAATGACCTTTCGTTTAAAAGTTTTAAAAAAGTCATATATTATGTGTAGGCCTAAAGTAAAGGTAATAAGTCTAGATGTAAAATTTTCTCCGAGTTGAAAAATGTAAGAAAAGTATGTTTGGCATTTAGATGGTGTCGTTGATAAAATAGAAAAAGTACATTCTGTGATGTTTTATAGCAAGTTATTATAACACAGTGCAGGACAGGCCACTGTCCTGTTGCCTCATGTTTCTCACGCCACTCACGGCTATGGCCAAATTTCGAATCCCGGTGCCCCCGTGCCTCATATTCTGTTTGACTGCCCCAGACTTGCTGATCTCCGTCTCAACAGGTCAGAGAAACCAAAAATTCTCGATCTGTATGGTGACATATATGCACTACAGCAGGGTTTCTGTCCAGAGCTTTTGCAAGAGAAGATTTGAGCCTCTCAAGCTCTCACTCAAATGGAGTTTGATGATGTTGACTTTTTATGCCCTTTTTTCTGTCTTGGTGAGAGTTATTGTAAGACTGAACTATTGACCTGCAGCTGTCGAAGTATTGACTAGCCTTTGTAATCATGACTGCGAATGGTAGTGAGAGTCACATCGTCGTCAAACATCAGTTCCCTAATGTCGTCTCCTCGTTTTGGTCAAGCCAGTTTAAGAAGCCTTCCATCCGATCTACTGTGGATATATACTCCATCTTCCAAGGCGCTATGAGATTACAGACGAAACAATTCTGAATAGTGTTGATGGCCAAAACCCATCCTTGTTTTACCCTGCTCTTGATAGATAATACCGGTACCTAAAAGTCTTAGAGGAAGAACTGTCAAACTTTACAGTTCCTATCATGTGAAGCTGACAGTAGTTTCAATAGCTTATTTGGACAGACAATTTTCACTAGTAAAACCCACTTCTGCTTAGTGTGAGCATATTGCTAAATGAAGTTCATATTTCTATTACTTTCTACTCAAGTCACCCAAGAGAAATTTTATTTAAAGCGAAAACTTTTTATAATGCATTTTTCGTTTGTTGTTTTTTTTTATTAAAGGAGCATACTACTTCCAAAAACCTGATTTGATTGTCACTAACTTTCAAATTGAAAGGGATCTACTAAAAGTGAGATTTTTTTTTACTTTCTCCAATAACATTGTGTTATCAATACATGTATCACTTTAAATTACTTGTAATTGTGAAATAATAGGTAAAAAATCTCCTTAAGTACATGTTATATTTAATCCTATGCATAAAATTTATTTACATTAAAAAAAAAATAATTAAAGCAGGCCTAATTGTAGAGAAAAAATTATTTCTTGTGATTGCATTGAAATCAGCTTTAAAGATGCTGTCCATTGTTGTAACATAAAGTAGTCTTACATTTTTTATTAGCAAATATATATATATTTGTAACATATATTTATAACATGTCTAAACTAGTTTGAATTTCTTTTCTTTTTTTTTTCAGCTGCTCATGAATTTTGAGATTTTACAGCAAATAGAGGAACAAATTTTATCTGCTTCCACTTAGACAAACAGCATGGAAATGTGCTATTGTAATGAGTAGAAGATATTTGTCATTTAGAGTATCATGAGTCATTGACTTATGAAAACAAAATGCAACAGCAAATTATCAGTCAGCACTTTTCAAGATGAGGAAAAGAACAGTATAAGCTACATTCATTGATGCATTATTTATACAAAAATGTATAGTCAACCAAGTCATCAATCCATTTTTTTATGAAGCCAGTTACAGTTACCATGAAAGGATGAAATTTCAGATAATATTCTGTTTGTTTTATGAAATGAGAATAGGCCTACATCAGAAATTGAAATGGTCATCTTCAGTATTTAATGTTTCATCTAAAAATGATAATTATATTAATACATATTTGATGTACAAACAAATGAAAACCATTCAAACACTTTTTTTTGTGAAGTATTAACTTATTATTATAGACTTTTTACAGGAATGTATCTTAAGCTTGACTGAAAGAGAAAGTTGCTATAATTTAAATAATAAAATTTAATAGTCTGAACATGTAACTAAAAATTGAATAATGCTAACATTTATTGACAAGTTAATATTGTAATGATGTGCTTTCTATTTTAATAATAATAATAACAATAATATTAGTAAGAACAATATTATCTTCACTTTCTTAATATTATAAACACAATATTTCCTGAAAAGATTTTTTTAAATTATAGAAATAATGCTCAAGTCTTAAGAAATGGTAGTTTTCAGAATCATCAAATCAAGGACAACATAGTATTCATGAACTTCCAGCTATCAGCAAGCTACTAGCAGGTATTATGGAGCACATTCTCCTTTAACTCAGAGGATCACAGGCACTGGACAAATTCTAGTACTGTTGATGGAATAGAAACAACATACATTAAATTCATAACAAGTCACCAATTCAATCTCAGTTTCATATAGTACCAAACTTCCATATGTTCAAGTCCTTTATGGATAAAATCAATTCTGAAAACATCTAACAAAACACTTCCTTAAAGAGTATATTAGGAGTATAGTAAAGTATATTAGAGGTTTTACACAAAAAATGCTATGGGAACATATTATGAAACTAAAATATTACAAAAAAAAAAGGAATAGTATAATAATAACAATATTTAATCTTTGACATTATATTCAGTAATATTATGAAAATTTAATGAATGATTAAATGCACTTGAAAGTGAAGGGAACAGATTTAAAAAAAAATTCAGGAAATTTTCTGCACAAGCATGCTGAGGTAACCCAAATAAAGAGAGTCATTGAATATTGTACTGAGTGTTTGAAACATAATTTTTTACTGCATACATTAAATTATAAACATATCTTTGCAAATTTAAAGGGAGAATTTGAAGACAGCTTTTATTCTTTTTGCACTAAGATAAAAGTATTAAATTTTAAGCTGCCCTACTTACTGGAAGGAGGCCTGGTGGCTTAGCGGTAAAGCGCTTGGCTTCCGAACCGGGGACCGGGGTTCAAATCCTGGTGAAGACTGGAATTTTTAATTTGAGTCTGAGTCCACTCAGCTCTAATGGGTACCTGACATTAGTTGGGGAAAGTAATGGCGGTTGGTCACTGTGCTGGCCACATGACACCCTCGTTAACCGTAGGCAACAGAATGGTCAGAAACAGATGATCTTTACATCATCTGCCCTATCGATCACAAGGTCTGAAAGGGAAACTTTACTTTTTTTTTTACTTACTGGAAGTTTCGTAGGAAGAGTTTCTGGCATAACATGTGAGTTTTGTGGCATTCATCCTATTGATAAACTCTTAGAAATAAGAAAGCATCATTTCTTCTTGAAATATACATCTGCGGAAAAGAAAAGAACAATTGCTTTTAATGTGAGCAATAATAAAATTCTAATTAAATTTAAAAAATCTCCAAAATATTTATAGTGACTTAGTTCAAAGAATTATGTAAAGACTTTCTTTAAGCATTTTCTCAACTCATCTGACATCCTTTTCCACCAAGATAACTGGTTAATCTGTACTTCTAATTGAGAATTGTTGCATAATATATTTAATTCTTTTGCAAGAAAGTATAATTTGAAGGAAAACACCTTAGATAACAAAAGAGTGGTATTGGCCTGCATGAGAAAATTATCACTTTAGAAATACCCTGCACAGGCTGGAGGGAATATAATATGTTTTATTTACAACATAACAACAATATTGTGTAAATATTCACATATAAGTTAGCTTTAAATAAAATAGCACATGGATTCTTACAATTAAAATAGACTTACATAACGTTTAAAAATAAATGATTAATTACTTAAAAACTTACTGTTAAATGTATTTATACAGCTTCT
Source organism: Biomphalaria glabrata (assembly GCF_947242115.1). Taxonomy (NCBI): domain Eukaryota; kingdom Metazoa; phylum Mollusca; class Gastropoda; family Planorbidae; genus Biomphalaria; species Biomphalaria glabrata. Next base: position 13,406,658 of record NC_074716.1, read on the forward strand.
GGCACTGTGTGAAAACTCCTTTGAAAACAATAACAGCATATTGTGGCAGTATCTGGGTAAATACTTGAATCCACACATTGAATGGTAGCAATTAGAGCCCTTTGGGTACCTTTCAACATCCTTTGTGTACTTCTTTGGTAGTTAAGAGAAAAGTTAAGATCTAGATCTACAGTGAATAAATAGCACAATTTGGTACCTATTGCCTACTAGAATATGTGAGAATAATGAAAAACGAAAATAGAACCGATTAGAATGTCTAGTCCAATCTAGTACAGTTGTTTATATCTAGGCAAGATATGAGTTGTGATCAAAAGAGCTAGATCTAGTACATGAGTAGGGCCTATGTTAATGGGCATGGCTGTAGATAGTAGTATTGCTCATCAGAAACATTAAATCTGTAGTGTATAATCAGTGTATAAATCACAAATGGGAATAGATCTAGATACAGATTCTAGATCTTATAACTTTGTCTTTATTATAAGTATAAGAGTCTAGGTCTATTATTATCATATAAAATATAGATATAAACTAGATATAGATTAGAGTCGTTAGTAAAGATAAAGTAGATCTTCAAATAGTTTAAAGAACGATCTGTGACACTGTGAGCCAAGCACTTCCATTCATGATTCACATATGAAGAAGCTAAGGCTAAGGCGCCTAAGGGCTAAGTAAGACGAAGTTTAAGTTAACAAGTCAGGAAGTCAGATTAAAATTAATCATCATGATCAAGGTAAGATGAAGCTGAACATCTAGACTTGAAATTATCCTAGATCTAGTCTAGAGTCAACTAGAGCTAGATTCTATAAAATAGGGGGCCTATATAGATTCTATATTGACTATATCTTCATTCTCTGGGTTTATCAGACACACAAAGATGAAGAATCTAGAGACTCGACGTTCATAATATTTTTAGTCATAATTTTGTTAAGAGTACTATAGGCATAGCCAGATTTTTTATAAAAACAAATTATTATTTTACAAACTTAAAAATGGGCATTTACATAAATAGTGTTTAGTGTTCTATTATATATATATATATATATATATATATATATATATATATATATATATATATATATATATATATATAGTAGTGTAGTAGTGTGTTGTGTGTAAGTTCGTATTTGTAGATAAAGTTTATAGCCATAGGTCACTACATCTGGGTGAAAGTCTACATGTTTATGTGTACAATCACTTTCTAGTGAAGTAGAGCCTGATGATTCTAAAATTTTATTGGGCGAATATATTCCAAACAATATCAGATCTTTTTATAGCTTTTAGAAGAATTGGATGTTATTTGGGATTCTAGTTAGTTAAAAAAAAAAAAAACACTAAAAACTTGAAGGCCGAAATTTTTATGCAGATTTTTCAGTTAGTCATACATACATCGTTGATTTTTTTTTTATGGTTGATTTTCCTGTACTATAGATAAAAATGCACATTATCTTGAAATTAAAATCAAATTGAATAAAAAAAATATTTGTAGATCTGAACAAAAGTTGGTAAAGATGTAAGATTGTAGGCTTATTGACTCACTATATTGTTATTTTATTTAGACTGACTCATTCACAGACTTAACTTAGGCCTATATCACCCATTATATACAAAATTAATAAATGACACTCTCAGAAATGTATTGACTCTTTCAGTAAATCGCTTATCACATTTAAAATATACATTGTAAAAATAATGATAATAATTATCAAATGTGATGAAAAAAAAAAAGAAAAACAAATAATCCAAACTGGCAGCACCAATTAGCAGACAATTAATGTCGTAAACAAGAATACACGAAATAGGGCTACAGGCTTGGCTAATTATCTATATTGGCTAAGAAAATCAGTTACAAAGCTTTATAGTCATAGATCTAAGTCACAAATTGATTTGTGCACACTTACCTCTGTAACATCGTATATGACAATTAAGTTTCCATTTATGATTTGCTGTAAAATTGATGATAAAAATCTTCGGGAATAGTTTCTTTATATAGTAACAAATTCTACCGGAAGTCAATTTACCACGCAACCAAGGACGCCTCGGTGAATGGAACTTATGCTTAGTTTCCTTAGTGTTGGCAGTCCATGTAATATATAGTCTTTGGTCCAAACTAACATTAACACCAGTATTATTTAGGTTCATAAGGGTTGCTTCGGAGCCGTATTTGTGTAGGAAGGAAACTAGTTCATTGTTGGAGGCGTGCAGATTTTATCGAATTTTTGAAACTTGCGTCTTACACAATTTGTAGATGTTTTGCAATCCACGACCTCCATCCTTGCTGTGCAGGTAGTAGTGTAGGTCGGTGTCAGTCCAGTTGATGTGACAAGTGTGTAAAGGAGCACCGGGACGGCCAAGCTGTTTATTGCAGTGATGAGGTTACTGCCAGGCAGTTTAGTGTTGTGGATTGTTTGCTGTCTTTATTTATATTTATAACGAAAGTCCTCTTTCATTTTTTTTATGTTTTATTATTATTAAATTGGTCGTACATTGACCAAAATCGTCATAATTGATGGCAAGGGAGATCACCAAGTATTCTACTGTGATTTAAGGAAATTAGCTAACACGACTTTCACATTTCTATTAACTGCTGAAACAAAAATGGTGTAGGGGAAATGACTGCTAACAGGCGCCACGTGACCATGCACCAGGGGCTGCTTTCTTCTGGTGTCCTGATATGAGAGTTTCGTATCTGTGCCTGTGGCAAACATCAATGCAGTACATTAGATTTTATCTAATACCATCTTTCGAACTGAGATTGAACTTCATTTGAAGTTGTTTATTTATAACTCGTGATACGCCAGCGGTAATAAAAACTTTTTAAATTGAAGACTACACATGCAAGCTTTTTCTGATTAAGTATTAGTTTGCAAATTTAGCATAGAACTAACATGTCACGGTTTCCTTATAAAGTAAAGGGAGCTAATCCGTCCATAATTGCAAGTAACTATCACTCTCTGTTGACACATGCTCCAGTCCTCATGCCCAAACCACTTTCCCTTCCATAGACATATTTAATTTCAACCCCAAATAGGATTTGAACTGCATACTCTTCACATTATGACGTCAGAACTATAATGACTCCTAGTTATGTGCCATATGAATTTAAAACAAAACCATTAACGACTTGAAGTGAGATGAGGTTTCAGTGAAACAAGTTGGTGCGACAATTTATGCAAACAATGTGTTGAGAATTTAGTGAAAGACTTCAGTAATGAAACTTAACTTTTCTTTAAACACAAAATATTGTTGTAACCCTGCCTTGCACCTTCCACGTGTTTCTCTATCTCTTCCATACAAATTACGATCTAATTATTAATACACAATGGCTATCATGTGACAGTATTTTTTCGTTGTTTTATCAATATTATCACGTGGCTAAATGTTTGTTTACAATTGGTGCATGAGGTCCATTGTTAGAAACTAAGGAGCAGTCTTTTGTGCAGCCTGAAGACTGTAGTGGGCACCTGAAGACTGTAGTGGGCACCTGAAGACTGTAGTGGGCACCTGAAGACTGTAGTGGGCACCTGAAGACTGTAGTGGGCACCTGAAGACTGTAGTGGGCACCTGAAGACTGTAGTGGGCACCTGCAGAAGGGAAGGCTGTCGTTTGGTTTCTATTCAGGCTTGGTGGAGAAAGGATTGGTAGAATTAGGTACAAGACTCTTTGGATGAAGATGTTTGTCTTGTTGAATAAACACATTTATTTACTGTAAAACTTCGTTGAGTTGCCTACCTTAGATTTACAATAATATTAATAAGAAGCCTTTGTCATGGTTGTTGGACTCTTGAGGCAGGCATCAAACAAGTAGTAATTGTTTTGGGGTCAGTCTACAACAGCGGTTCTCAACCTTTTAAGCTCGGTGACCCCTTTTACAACCCCCCACTCTGCCGCGACCCCCTCCCCCACTCACACATACAGCAATAGAAGAATAGACAAAAACAATCATTTTTTTCAATGGTCTTAGGCGACCCCTGGCAAATCGTCAATCGACCCCCAAGGGGATCGCGACCCACAGGTTGAGAACCCCTGGTCTACAACATTCATACATAGATTCGACCAACCACCGCTGTAATACAGTTGCTCTATAAATAGAAAGCCAGATGCCCTGGTCCTAGCCACATTGATCACAAAGGGAAATCTCAAAATCCCTTGTGACATATCCGATAATAGAATCTTATCTTTACAGCTTGTTCATGTATCAATAGAATCAATCTATGAAATTATCTCAATTCATTCTTCCAACCTAGCCACAGACACCAGACTCACACACAAACACACACACACGCGCAGACACACACAGTCATACTACCAATTTATTACTAGTTCAGATTACAGAACCAAGCCGGTCAGCGGTGTGGCTTTGCTTTCTAATAAAGGGAACACTCTAGAACTGTGTTTCCCAAAGTGGGGTACGCGTAGCCCCAGTGGTACGGGTAGACGTCGGAGGGGGTACGCGTTGCACCTCATTAACTAGGCGATACCCTTTATTACGTTCTGTTAAAAAATGTAAAAAATTTTTCAATAAGTTTTAATTCACTTTCTTGAATATTGTTTTTTTTATTTTAGATGTATACAAACTCATAATCGGTGTTATTATGCATCTTGAAAAAACAATGTCAATAAGTTCGGGTAATGAATGTTTTTCAAGGTCAATAAGATGACATTTTATTTTCATTTATAATTATAACTTTAGAAATGCATAGATTAATCCCACCAGTTTAATACTTAAATGTTAAAGATTTATAGTTTTTGATCAACAAATGACATTAGAGAATAATTAAGGAGTCCTATATTACAGTGCGTAATAGACAATCGATACAAGTCTCAAAATATACGTTTTATTTGTGTGATTTATTAAGGTTAGAATCTTCACGCATTTTAACTCTCAAGTATCTGAAATACATCTTGTCTTTTCCAACTTCATATTTATGAGAAGTTGCTTTTTCAGCATTTGTAAACATTAAGTGGGGAAAAAAATGGAACAGACTATTTCTACGTGATCTCAGATTAAAATGAACAACCATGAACCAAATTATGTGATCTGTCATGGCAGCACATTGATGCAATCACATAGAAAAAGTGGGGGACGAGGGTTCTCAGCACTACAAACATTATAAAAGGGGTACACAATGGTCGAAAGTTTGTGAAACACTGCTCTAGAATAAGGTTCTTAAAGCCTAAGCCTTCCAGCCTTCCACGCTCTATCGACTTATCGTCTGCTCAATGTTTTTTACGTATTCTGTGACGCAACAAAACTTTCAAGACAGGTTGTTTTTTTTGTTGTTTTTTTACTCTCGTTTAATATTTACATCGATGAAACAAAAATACTTTGTAGGATGGAAGAGACAGAGAGATAGCCCTGTAATGATTCCGTTCGGTGTTTGTTTAAGATTAATCGAGCCAGGGGGGACAAATCCATACCGAGACGTGGGCTTAGACACACATACACACATCCACAACAAACGCACACACACACACAACATGTTATACAGAGGAGGGAAGAAGACGAGCAGAGAACACACACGCGCAAAGAAAGTAGTACTGAATAGTAAAATAGTCAAAGTAGAAGAATAAATAGCCATCATTAGTAGTGATCAAACTTCGGGAACTTTTTCAAAATACGTGACAGACCAAAAAATAACTTGAAAAACGCCACTTAAAATACTTACATTTATGAAAATGGTAGGGAAAATACACAGACACTAGTAAATCATCATCTATGGCTGAAAAACTATAAAACAACTCATTGTTTGGTGTATCCGCTGGACAGGCTAAATCAATCGATCGAAAACTATGTTTTTAAAATGTATATGACTATTTGTGTGCACTGTAGAATCACATTCTCTAAGATCCTCAGTTAGAACCTACATTTTGACCTGTGCAAAGCCCTCAGCCCCCTGGATGACAAAGTGGTCATCATCGAACCACGATGGACGAACTATATATATATATATATATATATATATATATATATATATACATTTTGACCTACATTTTGACCTACATTTTGTACAATTTGGTTGCCAACATCGAAGTTGAATGTTATCGTTACTGAGATTGTTTCGTTTCAAGTATTACAAAAAATCCACAATGTACATAAAAAGGAACTCCTAAATATCAAACAATTTTCATGAGATAATATATATAATACACCTACACAATTAGTAATGACGTAACACTCACGTGTTGTGTGACGCGCAGCACAGAGACAAGAGGGTATATTCTGGACGTGACTTGCATTTCGATCTACATCCGTCCGCTCTGATCTAGTCAATAAACCTTTGTAGTGTGTGTCAGGCACCCGTTACCATCATGAGTACAGTCTGGAGTGCAGATCACACGACCAGGCAGACAACTTTTTCTTCATTAACTCAAATCTTTCTCATGTTTGGGCCTTTTTCCTTTGGGTGATCAGGGAAAGCCGTGTCTAATATTATGTCTCTACATTATTTAATTTCAGGCTCCACTAGATCCCATAATTAATATAATAACAGCCAGAAAAAAAACACGATTTTAATTTCATAATGAAAACTTTCCTAATTACAAAAGTCCAAAGAAAAGAAAAGGGTCTAGATATTTTTTTTAAAGTGCACATGTATCGATTGGTTTCGATGAAACGAGAGGCTGGATTTGAGGAGAAACTCTTCCACAGAATGTAGTCTTTAAAAAGTCTGAAATGTCATTAATTTATCAGTCAGGAATGGGCGTCTTGAGCATCTTGCCAACCAAAAATACTTCTCAAGAAGAGACGTCAGAAAATAATGTATTTATCACCGATGTGAAATGTTTCAGAGAGTAAAGAAAAATGTTAATAAAAGCTAATTCTATCTGTCAACACAGAGAGCTGACATTTTCAAAAGCCTTCGTTCCGTGTACAAACACAGTCTCCAGAAGTTTGACATTTTTTTAAGGTCTCTCTCGTCGGTTTTGAGTTAAAAGTGTTCTAACAGCCTCTTTAATGGACTTCGCTACTGTTTTTAATACTATTAAGATCAAAACCCTATGCGGGGGGCCCTGCATAACGGAAGGGAGGAAACTATTACATATAATAAATGTAATAATGGTATAAAATCGGTATTTATCCCTACGAATGTTATTTATTTCCCTTCATGCGTATTTTATAACAAAACGATATGGTTGGGAAACAAATGGCATTAACTAGACAGGTTATTGTCCAGATGGTCACTATTGTCACAGAAGGCTTGGTCAATAACGAGACATTTTCTTTCTCTTCTTGTTCCATCATTCCCCCTGCCACTGTCTTAGTGGCTCTGTGCTCAGTGGAATCAGACGATTTAAAAAAAAAATAAATAAAACAAAACTACTGCGCATGCTCAGTTGACCTCTCTTCGTGATTTCAGTGTCACTTCCGAGGACCCCAGTGCTGGAGGTGCTACCGCTATGTTGATTACGCCTCCATATAATTACAGCGGTGGGGACTGCAGGGGTATTTTAATACGGGGGGAACGGGGGCAGATGGTGGTCACCAACGCGGGGCAGCGGCTGTTTGCGTGCTTGCTGCTCCCCCTGGACCTTCACTCAAACACACTTAATTTTGACGTTGACAACTGGGCAATGATGTATAGGTTGCCCTATAACCTTTCCAAGCCATAAGACACGAGACTAAATCTCAGAGCCTGGGTCATTTTTTAGAAGCCCTGACCTATTCCTACATAGTGCATGGATTTTCTACCAGCCCTTGTACACCTCATTGTATATAAGACAGCGCAGTGGCCATATAGTGAGAGATAGGCCTACCAAGTTTGATCACTTCACAAAATACACAGATGATGACAAAATAAAAAGTTTGATAAAACTATGAAACAATTTTGGGGTTCATTAGATGAGATAAGAATTTGCATTTTTAAAAGCTAGGACATTAATTGTTTCGTTTTTTTTTTTTGTTTGTTTTGCAAGTGAATGAGGTCATGTGTTATGTAGATTATCTTATCTTATATAATACGGACGTTACTTCAAAAAAGAAGATGATTACTTCCAACGCGTCATGCATTTAGTCATGCATATTAACCAATGACCTAAATTCTGCCAAGTCACTGTTTTTTCTGGCTATACCAAGACTGGACATGGTGATCTCATAACACTCCACAGAAATGTGAACAACTTCAAAAAGCTGAAATAATGCGTTGTTTTGTTAAGTAGTTATAAGAAGTCTTTTTTTAAAAAAAATCCCTAGCCTATGTAACATATAATTTAATGTTTAGATCTTAGATGTATGGTTTATATCTAGTTCTAGATCTAATAGTAATTGAACATTGTAAATAAGAGCACTCTCGTCTCAAAATTATTGTTGTGCTATTCTTAGAAACATATTCTAGATCTAGAATGATCTAGGTAATTAATATTTTTAAATTTACAATCTAAAATGATTAAAATCAACTGGCTTGAATTATTGCTATCTAGTTTTTTCGAAAGATTATCTCAATAGAAACTAACAGGATATCATAGATTTGCTTGAATATATATTGTTCTGTGATTAATAGCCCATTCTAATAAAAATCTTTTATTGTCCGTAAGGAAATTTGTTTTACAATTTGTGCAATACACCAAACAAAACATTATAACTATAAAAAAAAATATGTACATTTACACCAGACTCACTCATAATTTACATGTGAAAAGTTTATATCAGATTGTTTCTATATAATGATTTGATTGCCAGAGGGTACACCAGACTCAGTCATAATTTGCATGCGAAGGTTTATATTCCATAGTTTCTTTTTAATGATTTGATTGCTAGGGGAACAAAAGAGTGTTTGTGTCTGTTTGGCTTTGCTATCTGTGTCTTGTATCCAGACCCAAAAGGTGATTTTTTATTTCTAGAATCTTTTTAGCTTTTTTATGGATGTTTGTCTCAGCTGCCCAAATGGGGTTTGTTTTTTGCCAATGACATTACCAGCAACATTAAGAATTCTATAAAGCTTATTGTTATTTTTAATGCTCAGATAGCCATACCAGGCAGTAAAACGTAAAATATTCTAAGTATAATCCGCAAAGTGGGATTGCATTATTTCTAAAATTTGAAAACTAAAGATCATTACTTTTCTAAGACAGAAAGAGCGATCTTCCAAGATTCAAGCGACTTTCCTCACAGCTTGAAAAAGAGTTACTTACATAAGGATCGGATCATGATTGGATAAGAATATGTTTCCGTTTTTCAGTCTAGGTATAATATATATAGTCTGTGGTCTCAGCTTTTCGTTACACGTCCAATACTGTATTCTGTCCAGGCGTCCCAGGGGTTAAAGTGCACGTTAGGTAACATAGACAGTAAAGGTTCTTTAGTCCTTGCAATAAAAGTTAGTTCGTCCAGTTGCTTTGTCCATCTCATTGAAAGAAGAGAACGAGACAGAGCGAGAACTAGAGAGAGTAGGAAAGTTCATTTGCCAGGCCATTCATCCATCAGCTACAGAATAGAAAGGGGAGCATTAGAACTAGCAGCTACCTCCGTATTAAACCACCTACCCTGACCAAAGTCCAAACTGTCCGATCTCCTGACTAGCAATCTAGCTGTAGGAAAGAGTTAATTGTTTCCCAAGAGAAAACAAACAAAACAAAAAAAAAAAGATTCGAACCGAACACTGTCTTCAGACTGCGCTCTCTTTAACCACTCGTAACTAATCTAATTGTTAGACGACTTTCCCCTAGACTTTCAATTTGTACGGGCCATCAGGAATACATGTCATTTTATATTCACGTCAATGTTTAGATCGAGAATGCTAATACATAACACTTATTTTACAAATCAGCTTTTGACTAGCGCTTCCTTAATGTCCCTACCGCATGCTGACTGCGCTCTGGTCAAATCTTTCTTTGTGGCATTGGGTGCCGGGGAGGGTAGGCATTTGGGAGAAGGTTTCCGTGCTTTCTATCGGCGCTAAGCCAACTCATCTTTGGCAGGGATTCGAACTCAAGCCTCCTTGACAGGCAGCCAAGCCATGTAGGTCTCCCAGCCACGAATAGGAGACAATGGCTTCAGTTGTTCTGGATTATAGCGCAACGGCACATGTTTAAATGAATTAAGTGTCTCCGCCTTCATCGACGGGTATACAGTAAATAAGTAACGATTACCTCACTGTAAGATCACAATGACTTTGTAACACCTGAGTCCTGGAAAGTAAGACCTTTTCTTCTCATGTCAACTCAAACTCTGTGGCCACATACCAAGGCCCTCAGAGATAGCAAAAACATTTCTTCAGGGAACAGAAGAGGAAGACAGAGGAAATCTGTTATTGAATAAAATTCTATCCAAGGCAAAGGATAGAAGAGAATGGATAAAGACAGTTGATAGATCTTGCGTGGTGCCCAAACGGTCCAACAGACCAAGGGATAGGTGAAGTCTGTTAAAGCTACAGAGTTTAAAAGACTTGTTTCAACGTTGTATTGAAGCTTGCTAAGTCTCCACTAAGTTGACAGTGTTAACGTATCAATACCAGGCATCTAATAACACAATGGAAGTTTTCCACGGATAACACTCATTATCCAAATTGTTGCATGCGATACAATTATTGCAGGAGTATTTATTGATGACGCTATAACTAGATGGCTGTATCGTTAGACGTGCGTAGTAACAATCTGTATCAATTACATTGATTGGAAACAGAATAAAAGAAGGGAAACATATCACACAGACTCCATCACAGTTGTAGTTCTTGGAATAATTGTCGTAGGTTTTAACGGCGTCGTAAAACTTCAAAAATTCTGTCTCCAAGAAATATTTTTTTCAGTAAATATTTTGGAACAAAAACATCTGCATTAATTATTTACATCTTTTTTTTTAAAACCATAATACTTCTTTGTTCTTTTGTTCCTAATTTAAAATGTAGATCTTGTGGAGAATATTTTTACCAGCGTTTCGAGGTCTGTAGAAATTTTTTACTGTGATTCGAGTTCTGAAGAATATTTAAACTGCGATTCGAGTTCTCGATATTTTACTGTGATTCGAGTTTTGGACAATATTTTTACCTATAACTCGAGTTCTGGAGAATAGTTTTGGCTGCGATTCGAGCTTTGGGGAATATTTTTTCCTTGGAATTAAAGTCTGGAGAATATATTTACTTGCGATTCCAGTCTAAGTGGTGAGCCAAGCTTTATTTCCAAGGAAGCTCCTCAGTGTTCAACACATCTTTCTGCAGTCTGACAACGCCGACAGACTCCAGCAAGATTATGACTCCTATTTACACTGAATTTACCTAATCCTTAGCTACCTTTCTTTAAAAAAAATGAGCAGCCTTATCTTATCTTATCTTATATAATACAGACGTTACTTCAAAAAAAGAAGATGATTACGTCATATGTGTCATGCATTTAGTCATTCATTTTAACCAATGACCTAAATTCTGTCAAAGTCACTGGTTTTCCTGGCTAGCTCAGGTAACCCATTCCATGCTCTAATAGCACTAGGGAAGAAGAAGTAATTGTACAAATTTGTCCTAGCATATGGAATGAGGAATGTGCCTTTATCTTTGTGTCTTTCAGAGTATTTTATTAGGTTTTGTTTTTGTATTTGAAGATAATGGTTCAGTGTATTATGTACAATTGCTACTTTACTTTAAAGTCTTCTGTCCTGAAGAACTAACTTTACCTGCAGGTTTTATTTCGCTGTTATTTCTCCTAAGATCAACTTTTTAACGATGTCTTGCTGATTCAGTTTGAGCTCATTTGGCTAGAAATCAGGTATGCATTTGAAAGATTTGGCACTTTATATTTAGGGATGGGCGCGGTGAGGATATCGGATTTCGAACCTAGCGGTCTCTAGTTCGAGTCTTGGTGAAGTAAAGTAAATGTACCCCTTTCAGGCCGATCTATGTGGGCAGAGGGATTAAAGCTCAATTGTTACTATGGTCAACGGTTAACGAGGGTGTCATGTAGCCAGCACAACTATCAACCGTCTTTACTTTCCCAACGTTACGTATGTCAGGTACCCATTGTACGGATTCAAGGGCGTGCCCTTCGGTTCGAAAGGCTAGCGATTTATCACTCACCCACCAGGCCCAAAAAGAAGTCCAGGATTTTAATTTGTTAGCCTTGGAGCGTCTACATGCCACCACGACTACAAGTCTTACCAACTATTCCTTGTTGAAAGTTAAAGCTATCAGTCGTTGTATAGGCTGCAGGGTACCCTCGTTTACCATTGGCCACAGAAACACCTTTCGCTCCTATAGACCGCTGGATATCAAAATGAAACTTTACTTGTTCTATACATGTAAATAAAAGCAGCACCACTCACCCCTACCCGCCTTATACACACATTCTGTCTTGTGCACATAGTCGCTAATCACCTCCCGACAGTGGGCCATTTAGATTACGGAGAGGGGTGTGGACGGGGTCAGGAGGGAGCAAGCTTCTGTCCAGCCACGTGGGAAGTGGGCGTGGAGCGAGGTCAGAGGGCAAGTGTGTGGACACTTGATATTCCCTCACCCACCTCTACGAAGGGTGTCCATTAAGGGGATGCTAATAATTTTAGTCAGGACGTTCTATCTGCTAGTGGAATGTTAATGATTGAACCAAGCGGTTCGGGGAATAATAATAACCAAAAAATAAAACACGAACTTAAACAACCGGGCGACTTGACCCCATACATTGTATTTCAAATATTATTTTCAGTTGGTCTGGCACATTTTGGGGGCTGTTCATTTAACCAACATGCCTGTGTTTTCTTCAAGTCATCCGGTATAGGATAAAGCATAGGGCATAATGTGCACTCAATTCAAAACCACAATCCACGATTTTCTGCGCATAGGAGCGATTGGCTACAAGCATACATCTCCATCTGATCTGACTTATCAGACACCTGCACGCCCAAAGGAGGACAAAAAGGAGGACTAGACTTTAGAAAGGAGGACAAATAGGAGGACTAATCTATAAAAATGAGGACATTAAAGACGACAAAAATTTACGAAGGAGGACAGAAAGGAGGACCAAGACTTACAAAGGAGGATAACAATACACTTCAAGCAATACAAAGAAAACTTTTAAAAATCTAAATTTACAAGTTAATTCATTCAAAATATCATATCTTATCTTATAATTTACAGACGTTCCTTCAAAAGAGAGAATAATTACGTCTTACTCGTATCCATGAGTTAATCTAGTTTGTGCATGTTAATTAGAGACTTGAACTCTACCAAGTCATTGGTTAATTATTAAATCTTAGGCTGTTTAACTTCTGTACCATATAATGTAGGAATCATATCTTTCAGACAAAGCTAGTTGACACGACTTTATAATGTTGAGGAAAATACCTCTGAAATGGAGAGTCTATAATATTCTATATCTTCTTCTATTTCTTTGGCCCTAATCATTCCTTTGTTATGTGTAAGACGAAATTGCTCAAATATAATTAAGATTCTTCTTCTTCCCTTCTGGTATTAATAAAACTCGTTTTACGACTGGTAACCACTGCGCGGCTCATCTCAGATACAGGATTACTGATCTGAACCCTCTGACATGTCAAATGAGAACGAAGAAGAAAGTGTACATTGAACATTGGTAATATTACGCAATCGATAGATGTAGAGGTTTTATTTAGGGCGCACATCAAAGAACATAAGCGTACAGCATAACACATGTGTGCAATACTATGAAGTAGCTAAATATGCACAGCAAAGTATGTCATAGCACAAAAACATAAAACTTGATTTCTTCCAGAGAAAGAGTTATCATTCCTTTCGTTGTTTTTTCTGAAGTTTCCGTTGCTTTAAAAAAAATGGTCGAATTAATTTTTGCCTTGACAAGAACAAAATAATTCGATTTTTGTATCACATGTTGGTGAACTGCTTGATTGATTGATAATAAGTTAATTATCAGTCAACTTTTGAAAAATTGCTCTGGCTTTAACCGGGGTCCCGGGTTCGAATTCTGGTGAAGACTGGGATTTTTTACTTCGGGATCTTGGGGCGCTTCTGATACCACCCAGCTCTAATGTGTACCTGACATTAGTTGGGGAAAAGTAAAGGCGGTTGATCGTTGTGCTGGCTACATAAGACCCTCGTTAACCGTAGACCACAGAAACAGATGACCGTTACATCATCTGCCCTATAGATCACAAGGTCTGAAAGGGGCACTTTACTTTTAACTGGAATGACATGCCAACTATTCTTATTTGATTCAACGTAACACTGTGTTCAGATCTGGAGTTGCTAACTTTGTCGAAATTGTTTTACTCAGAAGCATGTTTTCAGCAGGTCACTCTGAAATGGTTAGATGTAAACATAGGATGTGAGTCAATATCTAAATCCGGGTTATTTTGCTTTTTTATTTTCTTCGAAATGAGGGTGTAGTCTGTTTAGTCATTAAAACATAAACTATTAGGAAGATAGAGTAGAAGCTTTTATAAGCTAACCCCGCCCAAAAGGCTAGCATAAGCTGCATTATATTGAGAGAGTAAATACATTCTAACTAGCCGTCCGGAGGACCTGGAGCAACTTTAGATTTTGTTTTCACACACATACACACACACATTTGGTCCAGACAATCCACAAACATTTAGACTAAAGAAAGTTACAATATGAAAAAAAAAAGGGGGGGGGGGCTCTGTGTGTGTGTGTGTGTGTGTGTGTGATAATCTTCTTTTATGACATACAGTGCGATCCGCTTAATTACAAACCGCCTAACTGTATAATCCGCTTAACTGCATCTCGTTTAAAACACAGACAAATACGAATTCATTAACATTAAAACATGAGGAAGATGGGGCAGTGGGAGGGGTGAAATTAATCACACCTGGTTACAATTGATTGCACACAATGATGAGTCTTCAGTCTGGTCTCATATAGTGACTATAGTCTTAGAAAGACTTTATCCCTTTTAAACAAAACAATAAGCTGGCGATTCGTGTTTGACATACAGTATAGACTGTATAGTACACATGTTAAACATACATTTTGTTTCACTGATTTAAAGACGATAGATATATATATATATAAAAAAAACTACATCAGCCCTTGCATTAGTCTAGCCGGTTCCCTTAATGAGGCTGTTCTAATATAATATTATAGCTTTTATATAGCGCTACTTTCATGCTTATAGCATGCTCAGAGCGCTTTGGTCCAATCTCATTTGTGGATCAGTGGGGGTATCTAGGAGTTGGTTATCCGTGCTTTAGCAGTTCAGTAAATACAACTCTGCCCGAGTCGAGTGTCGAACCTCGAACCCCCTTCTAGGTAGCCAAGTTCAAGCGCACTTAGCCTCTCGACCACGCTTCCCACCATTGTTTTCTATTGTTGAAATGGTTGATTCTGTTGCTTTTTCCACGTAACAAAAGACAAACCAAAATGTTCCTGCATCTGTTTAGAAAGACAGAAAGCCCAATCAGTATTGTCTGCCTTATAGCTTCATCCTGAAACATGAAACTTATTTTTTTCATCTGAGTTATTTTTCTTTGGTTGAATTTGATGGTTGCGAAATTTTCGGCTTAAAGCTCTGAATGTTTCAATATCAGTTTGACGAGTTGTTGCTGCTGCTAAATTTATAAGGACAGAAAACAACAAACAACAACGAAGATAGAAAACTAAAAGTGTGGACACACCTTGAGGCTTTGCATCGCCTCGTCAATACAGACATTCTATCTAGGGCTAATTTTAGTTCCTCGTGTGGTGACTTGTTGTTTTTTTTTTCATTTGTGCTTTGTGTTTTGTTTTTTTTGTTATTCGTAAGATTCTCGTGTGATTTGTTAAAGGAAGGAAAAGACGAAAATAACAATTTGTGGCTAGCATCGGTCCTTACTCACCCCTCCTCCCTCCACACACACACTCACATACAGACTCTGGTCTCACACACACACCAACACAGCACGGTTCACAATTCGATAGTATGTTTTCTTCGTAAAATCTACGGCTTCAGAATTAGTTCGAATTTTTGTGTCCCCTTGTAGTTTGTATGTAGTTAATAGAGTTGTTCATCTTCTTGCTGGTTGAGTTGAGATGTTTGAGGTATGAGATGTTTGAGGTATGAGATGTTTGAGGTATGAGATGTTTGATGTATGAGATGTTTGAGGTATGAGATGTTTGAGGTATGAGATGTTTGAGGTATGAGATGTTTGAGGTATGAGATGTTTGAGGTATGAGATGTTTGAGGTATGAGATGTTTGAGGTATGAGATGTTTGAGGTATGAGATGTTTGAGGTATGAGATGTTTGAGGTATGAGATGTTTGAGGTATGAGATGTTTGAGGTATGAGATGTTTGAGGTATGAGATGCTTGAGGTTTGAGATATTTGAGGTATGAGATGTATGAGGTATGAGATGCTTGAGGTTTGAGATATTTGAGGTATGAGATGTTTGAGGTATGAGATGTTTGAGGTATGAGATGTTTGAGGTATGAGATGTATGAGGTATGAGATGTTTGAGGTATGAGATGCTTGAGGTATGAGATGTTTGAGGTATGAGATGTTTGAGGCATGAGATGTTTGAGGTATGAGATGTTTGAGGTATGAGATGTTTGAGGCATGAGATGTTTGAGTTATGAGATGTTTGAGGCATGAGATGTTTGAGGTATGAGATGTTTGAGGTATGAGATGTTTGAGGTATGAGATGTTTGAGGCATGAGATGTTTGAGGTATGACATGTTTGAGGTATGAGATGTTTGAGGCATGAGATGTTTGAGGTATGAGATGTTTGAGGTATGAGATGTTTGAGGTATGGAGGAGACCCAGTTAGTATACACAAGATAAATCAGAGAACGAGAGAGATACAGATAGAAATACAGAGATAGGGGGTGGGAAGGTCAGCGAAACAAATAGAGATATAAAAAGAGAGCTGTTATAAAAGAGAGAGAGAGAGCGATGAATAAAAAGAGAGGTAAAGAGAGATTGTGAGTTAGTCAGAAAGAGAGAGAAAAAAGATTCTGAAAGAGAGATAAAAGAGAGCATATGACAAAAAGAGAGAAAGAGATAAATAAAGACCTAAAGAAAGAGAAAAAAGGAGAGAGGGACTGAAAAAGAGAGAGAAAGAGAGAGACAGAGACAGACAGAGAGACAGAGAGATAGAGAGAGAAAGATAGACAGAGAGAGATACAGAGAGCGATAGAGAGAGACCAAGAGACAGAGAGAGAGAAAGAGAGACAGAGAAAGATATAGAGAGACAAAGAGAGACAGAGAAAGATAGAGAGAGACAGAGCGATAGAGAGAGAGAGAGATTGATTCAAACTACTTTTTTAGTAACATTACATTTATCATATCATTTATGTGATTTGATGGTTAGCCTATCAAGGAGTCTGGAAACACATACTATACAATACTCAGGCTACACGACAAGTGGCTGAGTTAAAGTATTTGGTATTTTATAAGATAAGAAGTAGATGGGTTCAAATCCTGAAGTCAAGTTGGAGCTTAAAACATTGATCCAGGTTTACTGGGCACCTGGCAGCTATTTGGAGGAGACTCTGAAAAGGAAGGAAGGCGCTGTGGGAGGAACAAAAGCCGCTCATCAAAGTACAAAGAAATGGTTGAACCTCACGTGAACTATGAACCAAACCTACGCCCTACGCCAGGACGAGGTTAATTAATCAATATTTCATAGCTCAACAGTGTATACTATACAGTACATTGGATTAGTAAACAGTACACAGTAAACAGTACCTAGTAAATAGTACACAGTAAGCAGTACATAGTAAATAGTACACAGTAAGCAGTACAAAGTAAGCAGTACAAAGTAAACAGTACACAGTAAACTGTACACAGTAAACTGTACAGAACAAACAATACACTGAGCCTTAGAGAGCACAAAGTCCTCGGATAAAAAACAAAAGCTTTGTATTCATTTCACACACATATAAATAACACGAAACTAATCTAAAAATAAGCACATTGATGGCTTCTATTAACGAAACAATTACGTTATTGGGGTGAGCAACAAGTATCACTGTCAGTACGGCGTAAATCTTTTTTTTTTTTTTTTTGTGTGAGTCTTTTCTTGTCTCTGTCTAAGTGATCCGCGACACAACCGACAGATTTATGGCTGCAGTTACACCAAAAGGGTTCTCACAAGAACGATACCAAAACCCTATAATGTACTCGTCTATTGTGACTGTCCTGATTCTGTTTTTTTACCTCAATGAAACGATAACTAGGTAGATGTACTTACTGGACAGTAACAGAAGACTTTTATTTTTTTTTTTATTGTAGGCACTTATGGATTTAAGTATTTTCTTCAAATAGAAACCATCAGAAAACAAAAGTCTAGGTCAGTGTTTCCCAAACTTTTGGCCTTTGTGTTCCCCTTTAATAATGTTTGTAATGCTGAGTTCCCCCTCCCCCCAACCCCACTTTAATTAATTAACAGAACATAATAAATGGGTATTTAAAAAAATCAGCATAGTTTATGTCACGTAACGTATCCCCCTCCAAAGTCTTCCCGTACCCCTAGGGGTACACGTACCCAGCTTCGGGAAACACTGGTCTAGGTTAATTAAAGTCTAGGTTGATTAACAAGTAATAACCAAATATGTCTTTGACTGATTCTTCAACTACCAAGTAACCAGTCAGCTTCGAGCAGCATCATATTTCTTCTTCCTCATAACGTCCGTGCATATCGGCCCAAACACAGAAGTGAATCACTGCGGTCATCAGGGTTTTGATTACACGCATTTAACAGAACATCCAGAATGTTTGGTCATCAATTACTTGATGCAAGAGTCAAGACTTTCTCGTCTCTTGGTACTGGTCAATGTCAGTTAAGGACTGTTCATCTTGCAGTATTCAATCAGCTGGTTGTGATATTTCTGTGATGTCAACACAATAATGTTTAAAAGTCTTATCCTATCCTTTGTTTTATTTACTATAAGTACAAGAGAGCTTCAAATGGACCTCATTCCCCAATCGCAAACAAACAACATTTAGCCACGTGATAATATTGATAAAACAATGAAAAAAAAACGTATCACGTGATAGCCTTTATGGATTGCGTAATTGGTTTAGAAGATATAGAGAATCACGTGGCTAATTGTTGTTTGTTTACGATTGGTGAATGAGGTCCATTACGATTGTTATTCGGGAGACAATTCTGCCGGCAACCAGGGGTTTTGGTTATCCTCGTGTATACAAAATGTAGGTTAAGTGATTAAATAAGGTTACACCATCTCTGACAGCATTGACCCAGATTCTTTGTTGACATATTTAGGTCTGGAGTGGGGGCGAGGAGGGTGTCGTACTATTTTGTTTATGGCATCTACCTTACTGACGGATGGGATAAGTTAGTATCACACTCATAAATACCAACCAGTGGCGTAGGTCTCCAGGAACTTCTAATTGTAGATAAGTTAATAAATAGTACCATCGTGCCATGGAACTGACACAAGTTATTTAGGCACCACGCT
Source organism: Biomphalaria glabrata (assembly GCF_947242115.1). Classification (NCBI taxonomy): domain Eukaryota; kingdom Metazoa; phylum Mollusca; class Gastropoda; family Planorbidae; genus Biomphalaria; species Biomphalaria glabrata. The sequence continues at coordinate 13,425,986 of NC_074716.1, forward strand.
GTCAACGAATAAAGTACTTAGCTACTTGCTTATTTATGAAGTATTTAGAGGGGAAGCTAGGGGACCTTGGGTAGGGGAGGGTAAAGACTTGCTCACGGGGACGGGGCTAGTTCGTATTTATGAATTTTAAACATTGATAGAGATTCTTCTTTCAGGCCTTGCGATGTAAGTGGGCAAAGGTCAGCTGTTTCTGTGGCCACCTTAACGAGGGTGTCATTTGGCCAGAAAAATGACCAACCCCTGTTACTTATACCCACCTAGTGTCAGGTAACCATTAGAGCTGGGTGGACTCAGAGGCGCCCTGAAGTTTCCGAAATTAAGAATCCCAGACATTACCAGGATTCGAAGCCTGGACCCATCGGTTTGAAAGCCAAGCACTTTATCACTCAGCCTCCGCGGCTACTAAACATTGATAAATGTTTTTTGTTGTTTTTTGTTGATGTTTTTTGTTGATGTTTTTTGTTGATGTTTTTTGTTGATGTTTTTTGTTAATATTTTTTGTTGTTTTTTGTTAATATTTTTTGTTGTTTTTTGTTAATATTTTTTGTTGTTTTTTGTTGATGTTTTTTGTTGATGTTTTTTGTTAATATTTTTTGTTGTTTTTTGTTAATATTTTTTGTTGTTTTTTGTTGATGTTTTTTGTTGATGTTTTTTGTTAATATTTTTTGTTGTTTTTTGTTGTTTTTTGTTGATGTTTTTTGTTGATGTTTTTTGTTGATGTTTTTTGTTGATATTTTTTGTTAATATTTTTTGTTGTTTTTTGTTGATGTTTTTTGTTGATGTTTTTTGTTAATATTTTTTGTTGTTTTTTGTTAATATTTTTTGTTGTTTTTTGTTAATATTTTTTGTTGTTTTTTGTTGATGTTTTTTGTTGATGTTTTTTGTTGATGTTTTTTGTTAATATTTTTTGTTGTTTTTTGTTAATATTTTTTGTTGTTTTTTGTTGATGTTTTTTGTTGATGTTTTTTGTTAATATTTTTTGTTGTTTTTTGTTGTTTTTTGTTGATGTTTTTTGTTGATGTTTTTTGTTGATGTTTTTTGTTGATATTTTTTGTTAATATTTTTTGTTGTTTTTTGTTGATGTTTTTTGTTGATGTTTTTTGTTAATATTTTTTGTTGTTTTTTGTTGATGTTTTTTGTTGATGTTTTTTGTAAATATTTTTTGTTGTTTTTTGTTGTTTTTTGTTGATGTTTTTTGTTGATATTTTTTGTTGATCTTTTTTGTTGATGTTTTTTGTTGATGTTTTTTGTTGATGTTTTTTGTTGATGTTTTTTGTTAATATTTTTTGTTGTTTTTTGTTGTTTTTTGTTGATGTTTTTTGTTGTTGTTTTTTGTTGATGTTTTTTGTTGATGTTTTTTGTTGATGTTTTTTGTTGTTGTTTTTTGTTGATGTTTTTTGTTGATGTTTTTTGTTGTTTTTTGTTGTTTTTTGTTGATGTTTTTTGTTGATGTTTTTTGTTGATGTTTTTTGTTGATGTTTTTTGTTGATATTTTTTGTTAATATTTTTTGTTGTTTTTTGTTGATGTTTTTTGTTGATGTTTTTTGTTAATATTTTTTGTTGTTTTTTGTTGATGTTTTTTGTTGATGTTTTTTGTTGATGTTTTTTGTTGATGTTTTTTGTTGATGTTTTTTGTTGATGTTTTTTGTTGATGTTTTTTGTTGATGTTTTTTGTTGATGTTTTTTGTTAATATTTTTTGTTGTTTTTTGTTGATGTTTTTTGTTGTTGTTTTTTGTTGATGTTTTTTGTTGATGTTTTTTGTTGTTTTTTGTTGTTTTTTGTTGATGTTTTTTGTTGTTGTTTTTTGTTGTTTTTTGTTGATGTTTTTTGTTGATGTTTTTTGTTGTTTTTTGTTGTTTTTTGTTGATGTTTTTTGTTGATGTTTTTTGTTGTTTTTTGTTGTTTTTTGTTGATGTTTTTTGTTGATGTTTTTTGTTGATATTTTTTGTTGATGTTTTTTGTTGATGTTTTTTGTTAATATTTTTTGTTGTTTTTTGTTGATGTTTTTTGTTGATGTTTTTTGTTAATATTTTTTGTTGTTTTTTGTTGATGTTTTTTGTTGATGTTTTTTGTTAATATTTTTTGTTGTTTTTTGTTGATGTTTTTTGTTGATGTTTTTTGTTAATATTTTTTGTTGTTTTTTGTTGTTTTTTGTTGATGTTTTTTGTTGATGTTTTTTGTTGATGTTTTTTGTTGATGTTTTTTGTTGATGTTTTTTGTTGATGTTTTTTGTTGATGTTTTTTGTTGATGTTTTTTTGTTGATGTTTTTTGTTGATGTTTTTTGTTGATATTTTTTGTTAATATTTTTTGTTGTTTTTTGTTGATGTTTTTTGTTGATGTTTTTTGTTGATGTTTTTTGTTGATGTTTTTGTTGATGTTTTTTGTTGATGTTTTTTGTTGATGTTTTTTGTTGATGTTTTTTGTTGATGTTTTTTGTTGATGTTTTTTGTTGATGTTTTTTGTTGATATTTTTTGTTACTATTTTTTGTTGTTTTTTGTTGATGTTTTTTGTTGATGTTTTTTGTTGATATTTTTTGTTGATGTTTTTTGTTAATATTTTTTGTTGTTTTTTGTTGTTTTTTGTTGATGTTTTTTGTGGATGTTTTTTGTTGATGTTTTTTGTTGATGTTTTTTGTTGATGTTTTTTGTTGATGTTTTTTGTTGATGTTTTTTGTTGATGTTTTTTGTTGATGTTTTTTGTTGATGTTTTTTGTTGATGTTTTTTGTTGATGTTTTTTGTTGATGTTTTTTGTTGATGTTTTTTGTTGATGTTTTTTGTTGATGTTTTTTGTTGATATTTTTTGTTAATATTTTTTGTTGTTTTTTGTTGATGTTTTTTGTTGATGTTTTTTGTTGATGTTTTTTGTTGATGTTTTTTGTTGATGTTTTTTGTTGATGTTTTTTGTTGATGTTTTTTGTTGATATTTTTTGTTAATATTTTTTGTTGTTTTTTGTTGATGTTTTTTGTTAATATTTTTTGTTGTTTTTTGTTGATGTTTTTTGTTAATATTTTTTGTTGTTTTTTGTTGATGTTTTTTGTTGATGTTTTTTGTTGATGTTTTTTGTTAATATTTTTTGTTGTGTTTTGTTGATGTTTTTTGTTGATGTTTTTTGTTGATGTTTTTTGTTGATGTTTTTTGTTGATGTTTTTTGTTGATGTTTTTTGTTGATGTTTTTTGTTGATGTTTTTGTTGTTGATTTTTTTTTTATGTTTTAGTTGATATATCTGCTTTTTGTTCATCTTATGTTCCCTTCACCTATTTCCTCTTACAACTCATTTATTTTATCTCTCCATCTCTCCATCTCTCTGACACCCCTTGTCTTTCATTTCAGTTTTTTTTTACTCAGTTTGTGTGTGTGTGTGCGCTCGTTCTTTCCTTAACCTGTCACTGACTAGCAAGTGTTGAGCGCACTGACTTAAACATAGCCTCTTCTGTGAGTACAACAGAGAGAGAGAGAGAGAGAGAGAGAGAGAGAGAAGTTGGTAGTAGATGAATAAAAAATACTACGAGCCCTCCCCTATTTTCACTCACTAGTCCAATTTTCTTCTTTTTTTTTTTTTCTTCTTTCCCTCTCTTCTCTTTTTCTCGTGTTCAGGAAAGAATTTAAAAGAGCAAATCCTCGCGCAAGCGGGCCAGGGAACCAATAGGTAGAAGTCACTGGCGCGAGGGGGGGGGGGCGCTCATATTTCTCCCCAAGTCAACTAGCGCCAAGTCCTGCTCTCTCCCACAGTGCCAAAATGAGGACGAACAAAAAACACAGAAGTGCAACAAAAAAACACAGAAGTGCAACAAAAAAACACAGAAGTGCAACAAAAAACACAGAAATGCAACAAAAAAAAGTCCATGAATGACAGGTTTATGTTTTTAAAAATATAAGTAACTGGAAGACATGGCCAGTTGATACAATGAAGTCACAGATACGTTTTTTGAATGTTGGAAAATGTTTAAATGATGAACCATAATGTCAACCTGAACTATTTATTTGACGTAAAATATTTGTTATGTCGTAAAATGTTTATTATGTCGGAAAGCGGCCAGCATGAAAGAAGGCAGAGCCAACAAAAGGCTGAGAGAAGAAGCAGGCCTATCTGCAGTAGACCTAGCTTATCCCATGTGTGTGGCCGGCTTTTTAAAGCGAGGATTAGACTTTTCAGACATCTTTGAGTTTATCAAATTTGAGAAATGTGCTCATCTTGAACATCGAAGGATGAGCTAGATATTATGTCGTAAACTAAGGGTTCATAGCAAAGTGAAGCTAAGTGTTCAAAGAATCAATTAGGCATACTATTATATATTTACTAACAACACTAGAGCACACATTTTGTAATGACACACTTAAAAAAACGGAATTAGATAAGGGTTAATTTTGACCAGGGCACGACTAACGGACCTCCGATGGACACAGAGATTAAAGCTTTTTTAAGTTGCACACATATATATTGGGTAACTATAGCAACGTAAAAAACAAAATATGTTTACTCAAAGTAAAATGGTCAGCTGTCACAGCTCTCCTTAAGTTCAGTAGCTTTGGGTGGACTTGCCTACAACGATTTCATTGACCAAGAACAAATGGCAAGGGGCTCGAACTGCAGACGTACGTAGACCAATGACGTAATATGTTCTCTGACCCAAGGAAATGCATCACTTGCGGAAAAAAAAGTATAGCTTTTATATAGCGCTACTTTCATTCCTATGTAATAATTAATAATAATGTAAATTAATGTTATCTCATTTGTAGACCAGTGGGGGGAAGGGGTATCTGAGAGAAGGTTTTCCGTGCTGCCTTTAGGCGCTGAGTAAACACAACACTGCTCGACTCCTGTGTCGAACCTCGAGCCCCTTCATCGGTAGCCAAGCCAAACGTACTTAGCCTCTCAACCACATAGCATATAATCTCAAACCCAATCTCTCCTCAAAAACAACAAAAAAATAGAGATATGAAAAAGTTAGACGCCAAATATTACGAGTCTTTGTTCTTATTATTTACATTTATAATGTTTTTTTTTTCCAGGTTTTTTCTAGAAGGACGTCAAAACATCAAAAGTGATGTCCTCTGTTACTTTGGCGGAACTAATCCAGTGACCGATACACCAGCGTTCCTCTGACTATTTCTGAGTTCCAGTTACCTGTTGCTAATGTAAGAAGTATTTCTCTCGTCTGCTTCTCACTCCAGCCAGGCCATGCTTTGAACATTCACAAATACCCGCTCTCTCCCGACTCATCGATTCCTCCCCCCTCTCTGTACACACTACAGGTCGGGCTTCTCGTCTGCTTATAACTACTTTCTGCTTGTGTTTGTGCGCGCGTGAGTAGAGGGCGTAAAAAAAAATACAAGTGTCGGAGCAGTTATTATTTTGGTGATTTTGATTTCAGGTCAAAAAAAAAAATTGTGTCGCTTAACGGTTCGGCTGTGTGCGCGGGAGAATGTGTTCCATTGGAGTCTCGTGCTCTTGTTTTCTGCTAGGAGTTTCGGTGAATCAGTGCTAGTATTTACACATGTGTGCCAGAGTGCCTTAACACCCTCAAGTGTTTTGTTTTCAAATTTACTTGTAACAAAAAGTAGCAGATGGACTTAATATTTGTGTGGATACTATGTGGATATAATCGTCTGATGGATAAATCTTATTCGTGAAGGGTAAGTCGTACCTTACTAAAGACATTGCTAGTTTACATTATAGATCTAGTGCAGTGTTTCCCCAACTTTTACCTTAACGGAACACCTCACATTTTCTGAGTATTTAGCGGAACACTTTACTAAATTTGTTTTAGAAAGATTAATTCCCGTGATGGCCCACTAGTTAATTATCTCAGTAGTTCATGAAAACACCTGTTCAGGCCTCGCGGAACTCTATTTTTCCGCGAAACACAGTTTGAGAAACACTGGTCTAGACTATATATTATATTACGTTAAAACACGATTATAATGATTAAACTGACAGCAATACATTAAATAAACAAAATCAAGTAGAAGTAGATGAAAGGTCTAGATTTACGTCTAGAAATTAAAAAAAAATTCTCTACAATTAGAAGCTCTAGTAATTGTGCTGCTGTCTGAATGCCACCGCCCCCCCCCCCTGTTTTTTTTTTCTTGTATTATCTGCAGCAGACAAGTTTATAAAGACTTCCATCTCTTTCCTTGTCCTATCTGGACTGTCAGGACTCACTCGCTAATAGTTCTACCCATTAGAGGATAATTGATATAAATGAGTTTTTCCTATTTTACCATTTCTCAGGCTTTCTCATCCTGTCTCCATCTCTTTTTCATCCTGTCTCTCTTTCTCATCCTGTCTCTCTTTCTCATCCTGTCACGATCTCTTTTTCATCCTATCTCTTTCTCATCATGTCTCTCTTTCTCATCATGTCTCTCTTTCTCATCCTGTCTCGATCTCTTTTTCATCCTATCTCTTTCTCATCATGTCTCTCTTTCTCATCATGTCTCTCTTTCTCATCCTGTCTCTCTTTTGTCATCCTGTCTCTATCTCTTTTTCATTCTATCTCTTTCTCATCATGTCTCTCTTTCTCATCCTGTCTCTCTTTTGTCATCCTGTCTCTATCTCTTTCTCATCATGTCTCTCTTTCTCATCCTGTCTCTCTTTCTCATCCTGTCTCGATCTTTTTTTCATCCTATCTCTTTCTCATCATGTCTCTCTTTCTCATCATGTCTCTCTTTCTCATCCTGTCTCTCTTTTGTCATCCTGTCTCTATCTCTTTTTCATCCTATCTCTTTCTCATCATGTCTCTCTTTCTCATCATCTCTCTTTCTCATCTTGTCTCTATCTCTTTATCCCTTTCTTTATCTCAAATCTCCTTACCTTCTTTATTCTTTCCTCTTATTTTACTTATTATCTTTCTTATTTATTTCTCCATCTCTCTCTTTCACTTCTTTATTGTCTCTCTTCAATGTTCTACATGAGCTATCGTTCTATTTCTTGAAATCTCTTCACCTCCATTCTCTTCTTTTCTTTATCGTTCCTTGTTTTCTTTTTCCTTTCTTCCTCTTCCTCATTCTTCCTTTCATCCTCTCTTCATCTCTCTAATCTTTTGACGTATTCTCTTTGTCTCTCCCTCACTTCATCTCTCCAATCTACTTCTTTTTCTTTCGTCCTCTCTTCGTCTTTCATCTTTCTCTATTTTCGAGTCACATTTTCATCTTTCTCTATTTTCGAGTCTCATTTTCATCTTTCTCTATTTTCGAGTCTCATTTTCATCTTTCTCTATTTTCGAGTCTCATTTTCATCTTTCTCTATTTTTGAGTCTCATTTAAAGTCTCTATTAAAGTGCGGGGCCCACTGTGGCCGCATAGGTTGCAGTGCCCTAAGACCGGCTCTGCTGAGCATGTTGTATGTCTAAGATGTTGATATGTTTAGATGTGCAGGTCTCTGTGGGCGCGGTCTCCCCCGACTCCCTTTATCTCGCTAACGACCTCCCAGGCTCACATTCGGGGCACTGTGACACTCAGGTTACTTTTAAGGTGCGCGATTTCTAATGGCCAATTAACGCGCTCCACTGTACCAATGTTTTACTGTACCAATGTTTTACTGTACCAATGTTTTACTGTACCAATGTTTTACTGTACCAATGTTTTACTGTACCAATGTTTTACTGTATACATGAAGAGAGAAGCAAAATTAAGTCTGTTGGTAAACTAGAGAGAGAGAGAGAGAAAAGGAGAGAGCGACAGAGAGTGAAGGAGAGAGCGCGGAAGAGGGAGAAGGGGAGAGAGAGGTATAGAGAGTGAGGAAGGAGAGAGATACATAATGAGGAAATAGACATGAAAGCAAGAGGATGTTAGAGAGACATGAACGCAAGAGGATGTGACAGAAAGAGAGATAAGAGAGATAATTGGGAATGATAAGAGAGAGAGAGAGAGAAGTGACGACGGGATAAAAAAGAAAGAAGTACTGGAAAGAAGTGATACCTGAGCTGTGGGACTTTCTATGCAGTACTTCTGGTATCTAACTCAAAGTCCGTTGTACAGTTTGTTGACTTTGATTATTTGGAATGTTTCCTTGAGTTCACCAGGCTACACTTCCCAAACATTTCTTCGTGGATGTTCTGGTAGTTACTGGTAGTTACTGGTAGTTACTGGGTGTACTGGTAGTTACTGGTAGTTACTGGTAGTTACTGGGTGTACTGGTAGTTACTGGTAGTTACTGGGTGTACTGGTAGTTACTGGTAGTTACTGGTAGTTACTGAGTGTACTGGTAGTTACTGGTAGTTACTGGTAGTTACTGGGTGTACTGGTAGTTACTGGTAGTTACTGGTAGTTACTGAGTGTACTGGTAGTTACTGGGTGTACTGGTAGTTACTGGGTGTACTGGTAGTTACTGGGTGTACTGGTAGTTACTGGTAGTTACTGGTAGTTACTGGGTGTACTGGTAGTTACTGGGTGTACTGGTAGTTACTGGTAGTTACTGGGTGTACTGGTAGTTACTGGTAGTTACTGGTAGTTACTGGTAGTTACTGGGTGTACTGGTAGTTACTGGTAGTTACTGGTAGCTACTGGTAGTTACTGGGTGTACTGGTAGTTACTGGTAGTTACTGGTAGTTACTGGTAGTTACTGGTAGTTACTGGTAGTTACTAGATCTAGTGGTGCTTGCAATGTACTCATTAGTCACTGACGCAAAAACAACTTTCATCTCTTTCTCATCCTGTCTCTTTCTCATCCTGTCTCTTTCTCATCCTGTCTCTCTTTCTCATCCTGTCTCTCTTTCTCATTCTGTCTCTTTTTCCTTGGACGACACCTCTAGTTCCTGTAGTAGAAATTGTAGAGAATGAGATAGAATCGGACTTAAATGGGTGGCTGCCTGATCGTGCGATTTGCGCGCTGGACTGTTGTTTGCATTTATCGATGGTCCCTGGTTCAAACCCTGCCCGCTCCCATCCCCCGTCGTCCTGCAGGAGGTTTGGACTATGAAGTAAACTATCTTCAACTCTGAAGGAACATCTGAAACATGTAAAACATTTCACAAACAAACAAACATTTTACAAATACAGACTGAGCCCCCCAGTCATGAAGAGTTCTGCGTGAAGACTATCTTCAATTCCTGTAGTGTCTTGTGTATCACTTAGAAACGCTCCGTTAGCGCATTCAAACACTTCCGAAGTAGTGCATTTAAACAGTTTCAAAGTAGTGCATTCAAATAGCAGTCTATGTCCATGTCAGTGTTGAGACTTGTCCACACAAACAAGTGCCCATTGACCAACTAGAAGACGCTGCACTGCTGAGTGTTTATTCGTTTAATGAAGCGATAATCGATGATCTGCGTGTTTTATCCGTAACTTTGACGCCAAGCAGGTTAGAGAAAGAGAGAGAGAGAGAGAAAGGGAAATGACTCTCTGTATGATTCTTTTGGAAATGAGTTCTTTCTCTTGAAGTCTGGAAGGGGGGATAAGTTTATATCTGGAGAATAAAACAGAAAAATTGAGCTGGGAGTAAAAATGGCGGTGAGAATTTTTTTTCTAGACAATAAGTGCGTGATGGAAATGTTACGATGGCAGAGAAACTTTTGGCTTTGAATGGTGTGTGTGTGTGTGTGTGTGAGTGTGTACAGAGTGAGTTAAACGTGCACTCACCTACAAGTCTGCAAGACCTGTGCGCACTGAGTGCACGGAATGGAATGTAGCTATATTTAAGCATGAGTGTAGGATTTAGTTTTACTTTGATAGATAGTGTCATGAACCAGTCACGTACGAACGTTCTACAACACGCACACATATACAGCTTCTAGGCACACACACACACGTGTGTACTCGCTCTCTCTCTCACACACACACACATACAAACATACACATATAGACACCAATTCTTCAGACTAGACTCCATCAAACGGAGGTATACTTTGAGTTTATTAAGATTTAGAACCCAGATTGAGTTCCTATCGCCACTTCGGTGTTACTTGCATGGCTAAGTTCCTAATAGACACATTCTGTTCTTAAGGCGAATGAGGTCTAACAATTCTACATTTATAACACAATCTGGACCAGAAGGACTTTTAATAACAATAATAATAATAGCTGGACATAATATAGATTTACCAAACGAAGTAGTTCGAAGGTCTAATTGGCCGTACACGCACTACGATCGTTATTGCTCTCATTTCTTATCTTCTCTCTCCCTTGACTTTCGTCCTAGGGGTGCTGTGACAGATCGTGTAACCAAAGTCCTCCATTTTTCCCGGTCAGCAAATGTTTTTAGAAGCTGGCCCTTTCTCTTTTTAGGGCGAATCTTTCTCTGTGCTCCCTCCACTGTACCTTGAAGGAGGAATTTTGACAGCGAGTCATGTCTTATAAATAATAGGACCGAACCAGCTCAGCTTTCGTCTCTTCACAGTATTGAGGAGTTCTTCTTTTTGGCCAGCCAGAGTCTTGACTTGACTTACATACTGTAAAACTCTATAATTAAGTCAGGTTTATCTGGCTCCTGTGTGAGTTATCTAACACACCAATATTAAATAATCTTAACGAGAGAGGACGCCCATGTTCATTTCTTTTGAACACCAAAACTGACTTTAAAAAAAAATCTATAGTGTATTAACTTCCCCCCCCCCCTCACAATCACAAGACTAATTGAGCGCAGCCCATCATAAAAGGCTTACAAAACGCCCCTTCCCACCAAACACCGCAACATCAATGGAATCTCTACAGCCCTAATGAACGAAGCATTGATCAACAAATAAAAGACAAATCGGCTGTGACAGAGATGGATGCACCAATTAAATCATTCGACACAAAGGGACATCACTGATGTCCCACAGACTTCAACAACAAAAAATGACCACATCCACATGGCGGGAATTGTCTACATCTCGCGATGACCTTCACCACCCCAGACTGTAAACTACAAACGCTCTCCACGAATTCGTTATAGCGGATATAAGGTATTACTTAAATAACTTTTTCAAGTCCAGACTTAAAAAACATAGCTGTCAATGCAAGTGAAGTACAAGGCGTGAGGTTGAAAAACTTTGTTGATTTGATCCTTTTGAGAAAAACAAAAAGTGCAGGGCCGGTTTTAAGTAAGCGGAGGCTCTAGGCAGGATTTTATTTTATGTCCTCAATATTCTTTTGATAATGCTTGAGTTAATATGTACGTAACTATAAATACGTACATCTACAAGTAGGTCTTGTTTTGAAAAAAAAAGAAATAGATCATTATGTAATATACATGTCAATATGTAGATTTATATATATTTACTTGGGGAGGCTCCCTTTTAGAGTGGGACCCTGAGCGGTCTGCACAGGTGTAAATCTAGCACTGCTGAGGTGATCAGTGTTTCAAGTATAGTTTGTAAATAATGTCCTTTAATTCGCACACCTACCTACACAACATCAGACACACAGATGAACCGCCCACCTTTTGTATTTTAGTGACCCAAACTGTCCTGTTGATTAAATTACTTTAAAACTGACTGATACATCATAGCAGCCAAACAAGACCATTACCATTTATTAAAACGAATCGATTATGTTGGCATTTGAATAGTAGAGTCTCAAATAGCTGGCAAAGTTTAATTTCTTTTAAAACTTGATATTTCCTCCCCCCCCCCCCCAGACCCAAATGTTGTTTCTGAAACTTTAACCCTTCTATGTTAAAAAATAACCGTGTATGTATATGGAGTTACTCATCCTATGTAGTAGATGAAAATAGAAATAGTTAATTCTAAGATAAGAGAAAGTTTCAGAGAATAGAATTAGTTATTGATTCTGTTGTTGTTCACGGCTTCACCCTGAAGCAGAGGGTCACATGAAGCAGAGGGTCACATGATATTATAAATAGGCCGAGATACACTTTACAATGGAATGGAAATGTAAAACAATATTTGTATACCTAAACAGGGTAGGCTCGAGGAATTGTACGTCTGGCGAGACTGTGTCTTCCCTTTGCAACTTGTCACGTGACTTAAGGGGTCAATCCTTGACACAACATCAACGGTCACATTTTAGGCATTTGTAGAAGCTGCAGCGTTCTCAGCCATTTCCCTGCTCCTGAAGTTGTACGTCATCTGCTACCCAGCGCCATTCCATGAGGATCTATCGTGTGCTTCTTTTTTGTTCTTCAGCTGTTAATGTCCATCTTGAAAAACTTCACAACGCGCTTGCATGCATCAGATTATCCTAGGAGTGGACAATCTGCAGCTCTCCTGCCCTCTCACCATACAGTATATCTTGTAGTGTGTGGAAGTCAACCCTGTGGCATACGGTGTCTACTGCTAATGGCCCTGCTGATATGAATGCAGAGTACTTCTATATTTGCTGGCTTTTAAAAGGACTGCAAGACGTTTACTCCAAGCGCTTTGTCTAAAATGCATTGGATCTAGTTTCTAGATTGACAGTGGAGAAAAGAAATATTAAGAATATTAAAAATTAGTATTTAAGAGTACACAGAATAAAAGATTACGAATAATCTAATAATGGCACAAACCGCGGAGAAAAGGGCGGGAAAGTAAAACTAATTGAAGTTCAGCAGACGACAATGACGCCAACCAATAGTGCAGTTGTAATACATCCAAGCATAAAACCAAAAAGCTTTTGTACTGAAAATGAAAGCGATCAGACGTTTCGATTCTTTGAGATGACATAAAAACTAATTGCCCAGCTAATCAGACGTCCCCCCCCCTTTAACCCCAACCTATTTTTTCCCTCCTTACTCTCAATTAGGTTTTGTTTATTTAGTATTCTTTCAATTACAAGAAATCAATGCGCGCCGGACTACTTGCAGACAGATCCTTTCACGGGCCCAATCAAGCAGCACGCGCTAATCACTGGCTGCTTATTATGGGGGGAGGGGGAGGAATGATGCAACGGTGAAGAGGGGAAGGCAGGGGGTAAGTGGGCGAGATTGATTAATGAGATCAAAGTCAGTTAACTCTTTCATGTCTGGAGGCCAGAATTTATCACCCACGTTTCTATTGTGGCCAGGGTAATGTCGGTAGAGGAGAAGGGAGATGGCGGTACATTGGCGGAATTGGCAATGGTCATTGAGAAAGTGATGCAGTATTTGGAGGAGGTCAAAACATGAATGTTAAATATGTTAGTGAGTCACATATCGAGGTACCGCCTCTCAAACTACCCCCAGATCGCCGTGTCCTGTGGAGGCCGAAGACGAAGTTTCGTATTCTTATTTAGTGACCACCATATTGCGTGGGTGGACTGCCAAAGTGGGCTCTCCGCTTCCCCTAACAGCGTCCCTTGTGGAGCGACCTAGAGTTCTTTTTTTCGGACTTGGCTACTAGTCTTTGTAGAATTCTCAGCCAGGGTCTTGGAGACTATTGCATTCAATGCGTTTATTCCCATAACATGGAGATAATTCACCAGGGATCAGTTTTATGACCAGTTGTTCGCCAATCCACTTCCATTAACGGACGTTTTGATTGGGGTTGCAACGTTGAGTACATGTCTATTTCCCATATAAAAAAAAGAAGCAAGGCCAAAAAATTTCAGCCAATGGATGAAAAAAACACACCAAAAAAAAACAACAACTAAAGCTGTTCTTCATCTAAAAAACATAGATAAACCCAAAACTCAGACGCCGTCCCATTGTCTTGCGATGAACAAGATAATAAAGTCAATAGCAGCTTCTTTTAGCTTCCACTTTCTAGTTTCACGTCTTGATAGCAAGTCATGAGAAACAAGGAACATAAAAAAGCTACATTCCTCCTTTAATAAGCTGACGACTTTTTGTAAAAGCGACAAACTTAGCCTTTAATAAGGCGACATTAACAGGCATATTCTTGTTTGGCGATATAGATAGACCAAGACCACGTCTGTGATCCAGACTTCAAAGACGATGCGCAAAATGTTTCTGGACGTCTAGTTCTTTCACTCTTGAATGAAGACATGCGGGAATACCCGCTGACGTCAGTGTGTTGAAGAGAAAGGTTATCTAGACCTCCAGACCAAAGTTAATTATTAGATTAATATACTTCAAAATTATTACGGTCAAACCATAGTTTTCCGTGATGGCCAATTCGCTAATAAATCTTTTCCGAAATATATACATAAACTGTCAAACGTCTGGGAAAATATTTAGATCCGTTTTCGAGAACCGTATTCAGGTTTCTTTTTTTTTTTCTTTTTTTTTTTTTTTTTGAGCCGATGAGAAGAACTTCTAAATGTTGTACTTTTATTTTAAATCTATCATCAGTTACTAATTTGTGTACTTACATTAAAATTTAATAATTATAAATCACACCAGCGTAGCCCCAAACACATTAAACATTGAAATATCATCCCCAAATTAATACGGTTCATCTGAACATTATTTTTCTTTCTTTTTTTTTTTTTCCTGGCAATCTGGTAGTCGCCTTGAGAAGCTGGCTGTAATCGGATATAGCTATATACGTGTGTGTGTGTGTGTGTGTGTGCGTGTGTGTGTGTGACAGTATCAGAGCAATAAATAACTGAATTTGCAAATCAACTCTGATGTTCTCCAGCCTGCCCCCCCAAATATTTACTGATAAGGTTTTATCTTCTTTAAAAATGAAAAAAAAAAGACGAAAAATCTAGCTGTTCATTTTTCTTCAAAATCAAGGTCACATCAAGGTCACATGTTGTTTTTTTTAAAGTATTTTAAACCCTATATGTTTAAAAAAAAAAAAAACGTTTTCGTTTCAATTATATTAGTTAAGAATTAAGGTCTAAACTTCTCTATAAACATGCCTTTTAAGGACCAATTCTTTTGTTTTGTTTTCTTTTTTTTGAATGTGTAGTTTTTGGTCTATCGGTTTGACGTCGAAATTAATTCCTACTTTTTGAAGTTAATGTGGTCTTCATGTCCCATTTTATTTCTGTCTTGTAATGCTTTCTTATTGCAAGGAGTCTTTTCCAGTGAGTTTTCCCAGTCAAGTCTTTCTACTAGCAGTCCATCTCAAGATTTTTACTAAAGCGTGTGGACTAGAGTTTCCACTTAAGACAGTGCACAAAATGTCTATGTAGGTCTATTTATTTTATTATTCAACACTTTACCGACCAAAAAAGAAATGTAGTTAAGTGCGGTCATTCCCGCTAAATAAAATACAGGCATAGGGCGGAATCACAATACAATGATAATATTTTGAAAAATTACAACGGTCAAATAAGAACTTACTGTGTGGCCGATCAGGTGGCTATTTTTCCGCAACTTTACAACTTTTTGACCTATGAAGAAAATGCAAGCTAATAGTAAGGCTTCATCTAGTTCCATAGCTCTTTACTACTTGATCCGTACTATTTAGTGTGAAGGTAATTTTACAAAATAATTCAATAATTCCACGTTCAGCCTTTGAGGTCTATAGGGCAGATGATGTTAAGATCATCTGTTTCTTTGGCCATCTGTTAGCGAGCATCGTATAATGTGGCCAGCACAACGACCAACCGCCTTTACTTTCCCCAACTAAAGTCAGGTAGCCATTAGAGTTGGCTGGACCTAAAAAAAAAAATCGCGAAATTCAAAATCCAAGTCCTCATTGAGATTGAACCCTAAGACCCCAGGTTTGAAAGCCAAGCGCTTAACCACCGCGTCTCTACTTTAAGAACCCATCTCTAATGTTTGATTAGCAGCAGAGTTTGTGGAAGACAAAATGTTTCTCTGCTGGGTCTAAAAAAGGGGAGATAATTATACGAGGAGAAGACAACTCAAGCGGAACTCTCGCGGACAACGGTTTGTCTACCTTAGATCTGACAAAATATGCAGGTCGCAGCTGGGTTTGCATGGTCATGTGAGATACTGCACTCATCCGTGATCTTTGGCATCGAAGACGATCCTATTATAATTGTTTATTATCGTCTGTTGTTTAATTTATTTTCGAATGCCAAAAAAAAAAATCCTCCTTTTACTTTTTTTTGTTCTTTCGACGGAATTCGTTCAATCAAAGATAAAAAACAATTAAACAGAAAAATTAAAATAGTTTTCAACTCAGATATTTTCCTATCATCCAGTTCTGTGACCAACTCAACATCACATTATCATCATTATCCTCATTATTTCCACAACCATTTCCCGCCATATATACCAGCGTCCTTAGCAACGTATTTGTCATAATGCAACAAATCAGACGGGAATCACGTTTCCACGGGACGATGTTCAAAACGTTTCCATTTACCACTGTGAAGCTGCCTTTAGGCCAATGTGGCCTAATTACGTTTAAGACATACATGTCTTTGTATCACTTGTCTTCTTGCATAATTAACGACACGGTCTAAGCGCTCACTCTTTTATTCTCCCGTTTCACCCCTCGATCCTTGCACGTGAAACGCTCGGAATTCTGTGGACGCAAGTATCGATCTCTCATGCCCAGAGGATGTTCGAGAGGAAGGCGCTCTGAAATGTACATACAAATCTACCCGTATAAAATCGATTCTATTGAACTCCTGCGATTCTAGATTCCCAGCCACCTAAAAGATGAACAGCAAAAAAAAAATGTTGCTAGAGGTGTAGGTGAAGGTCAATAAGCAGACGTTTAGATGATTAAAAGAAAAAAAAAAGGTGTATATGTGCAAAGTGGATCTATAGAGGTTAGGTATAAATATTAATTAATATACATAAGAAATATGTGTTTCATCATGAAGGTTACTCCGTATAACAAAATTGTTATGCAATCAAAATATTTGTGTTTAGTTTCGTATTAAACTTGGTGAATGTGTTTGAATAAAACGACACACAAAAATAAAAAAAAAGACCTTCAAGATGTAATTAAATCCACGCCATTACCAGATAGCTGTAAGAGATTAGCCTGACACGATTTCAATCATACTGACAAAACACGACGTCAGTCCAGCAAATCTGCGCTGTCACATTGTCACAACTCCTGGAGTTGAGGGGGGGGGGGGAAACTGACCCTCCAGGGAGGAGCAAAATGAAGTGATCACATGCGTGAGTCGTTCGTTCCAGCGTTGACCACTCATCGCACTTTTTCTGTCCTCAAAGCTTTCTCTCTCTCTCTCTCTCTCTCACACACTTACTCCGTCATTCCCTCTTTCTCTCCTTTCCCCTCTCTATTTTTCGACCCCGCTTTTCCCTTTCTCCCTCTTTATCTCATGCTCTCTCCTTCTTTCTCTCTTCATCTTAATGTATCTCTCCCTGTTTCTTTTGTTCTCTTTTTTATTCTCTCTCTCTCTCCCTCTTTTTCTCGTGTCTACTCGCTCTCTCCCCCAGTCTCTCAATATCTTCCTCTTCTCTCTCCTTATTACTTTTCTTTTCCCACTCTTTCATTCCCTCTTCCTCTCTATTTCGATTCCTCTTCTTCTCTTTCTCTCTCACCCTCCGTTCCTGTTTCTTTTCCTCCCCCGTGCACCCGATTAAGATGTCATTTCAATAAATGGCTACCCCCCCCCCCTCTACATCCCTATTCCGTGCGGCCACCTTTCCCCTCCTCTCCATTCCGCCCATGTCGGCGCAGCGCTGCATTGATGAGATGATAGATAATTGATGAAGTTTCAAAGCCAGCACAAGATAGATGAGAGAACGATAGCAAAGAGGAGAAATGAAATCTCAGAATCAAGTGGAAAATAAAGAGGAGAGGAGAAGATAAGGGGATAAAGACAGACACACACGCACAGAGAGAGAGAGAGAGAGAGAGAGAGAGAGCGTGTGGAGTAAGAGAGAGGAAGAGAGGTGAGGTGGTCCTAACGAGGTCAAGACAAAAGAGGACCAAACATTTCCACCAACTACTAAAACCGTGGAGAGTGGAATAATGAAATGATGAGGTACCCTAGTGTCGGCACATTTCTATTTGATAGTGTTCAATTTGTTGAGATCGAACATCCGACTTTGTTAAAGTGGACATTCAGATCCATATTGACCATTGCGCGTTCTCTTACACCTGAGAAATTAGTTGGGTCTTTCATATGTAGGGTTCAGATAATCTTTTAAGTCATATACCCAAACACATTATTATTCAGACCTAGATCTATAACGAACCATTCTACATGACCACTAATGTATGGACGCCATGTCGCCTGTTTCACGACCTTTATACATACACATGTGACTGAGAGAACTAACGTTTTAGCTGATTGCATCTTTTTTAACGAATTCCTAGATAATGACCTGGCCTTCCTTTATGTGAGAAGCACTGGGCTAGAGGACAACAAAGAATACATTGTCAATCTACGTTCAACTTTGTATGACATTTTAAAAATGGAACACATTTTTTTCACATCAAAATTCTGTTAGTTTTGCAATTTTATTTTATTTCTGCTCCCTTTAAAAATAAAGTCCTTGCACTCATTGGATGCTGAATCAAGGCAACTGAGGGACACTGCACCACTTAAATTGAACTTCAGTTTTTCTATCTGGCAAAAAAATTAACCAGTTAGCATTGGTAATAAATTATTTTGTTTGGTGTCTCAAACAAGGGAAAGAGTTTCTACTTGACTAAAGTGGTGGTATAATCCCTTTATACATTATAATTTGAGGTTTAGTAAACACAAACATGAAATAGAAACAATAGATAAATATACAATCTTCCATGTTCTTACTAGTAGAGTCGTTACAGCGTTGGCTTGAGAATCCAAAATGGCTTTCCGATTTTTTTCTTTTTAAATACATTTAAAATGCGATCACACAGAAACCACGTTGTTTCTTCCCTTTTTCCTTTCCAACTAGTCCAGACAAGTGATAGGATCATAGCGTATTGAAAAGCTATAAGCATGAAATTGCACTAACCAAAAACAGATGCTAAAAAAATATTTCTAATCGCACAGATTTATTAATGTTAGTCTAGATCTATTACAAATTTAATTACATGACTGATCCAAAGTAATTGATACACTTAATATTATAAGATATTTTTTTTATTTTGCTTGTTTATGTCCGTCTGCTGTGAACCTCTACGATTCTAACCTTGGATCTAACGCCATTTATATTTGCTCTGCTCTTAATGAAGAAAAAAAATCCTTTCTCGGAGTTCAAGGACAGACTGTCCCGAAATTGGAATCAATAGAAATAGATTTATCAAGGGATTTAACTCTCGGAAAATATATGATTTGAATGTAACCTTCTTTTCCCGCCCACACCACATCAATGTGCAGGGCAGGTCATCACGTGACTCCTATAACACAAACAGGACAGGATGTAAAAAATAATATGAACTGTTTGAACTCAAAAGATATTCATTCTGCCTGTTTCTTCCAAACATCTTTTGTCGACTGTTTGGGCAACAAAAATATGTTTGTGGAATTCAATATTGAATAAAAGCAGGCGACATTGGGGATACCGGAAGTGAAAGGAGAGAGTAGGCGTGATGGGAGGAAGAGAACATCTGGCTAATTAAAAGAATGAAATACAAATCAACACACACTCACACACACTTATAAACACAACCTACACACCTCTAAGTTAACATTGAACATCAGAGATACATAAACTATGACCTACGGGCCATATCCGGTCCATTACACGATGCCAAATAGCTCTTTGAAATTTCTGATTCACAGCTTCACTGGGCATAATAAGACTTCAAATAAATTATAGCTTTTTATATAGCGCTACTTTCATGCTTATCGAATGCTCAGAGCCCTATGGTCCAATCTCATTTGTGGACGGGTGGGGGAGGGGACATCTGGGAGAAGGTTTTCTGTGCTGCCTTTAGGCAATCAGTAAACTCAATTCTGCTCGAGTCGGATGTCAAACCTCGATCCCCTTCATAAGTAGCCAAGCCAAGCCAGGTTTAAAGCCTACTTAGCCTCTTGACCACGCTTCTGACACCCAACACTGGGAATAGGCGAATTATTTGTATATTATTGGCCCCCAAAGCGAGTAAGGTTGGTCTCTAATGATCTACATAATAATTAAACCCCTTTCAAAGCTATAGTAGACTACGAGTGCAATCTGGGATCGCGACACACTTGTAACTCAAAGATATATTCTTTATGTCCACTCATTGTAAGGCCCCTGACGTTTAGAAAATGATTATAACTTCCAATATCTGTCTTCATTAAAGAGCAGTTGGTTATTTTACTTACGCACAGCCAGGCAGTCTTTAATGGAATTGAGATGCTACAGAAGGACACTAGGTATCACATTAAAAGACTGCATCACAAACCAAGAGATTAGAGACAGGGTTACTGCAGTGAATGGTCCCCATGATGATCTGCTAACTATTGTAAAAAAAACGCAAGCTAAAAATCTATGGCCTTCGGAGCTCGCAAAGACCTTCCTTCAGGGAACAGTACCAAGAAAAGGAGAAGAGGCAGACAGAGAAAGCGATGGGAGGACAACATTAAAGAATGGACGGGCCTGCCATTGAAAGAGGTTCTAAGACAAAAGACAGAGAGGGATGGAGAAAGACGGTCGACTAATCTTTCATGGTTCCCCAACGGTCCAACAATCTAAGGGATAGGTAAAGGTAAAAGAGCCAGGCAAAAGTTTCTAGGGCGCCAACAGTAGTGCCCATGTCCTGGGCTGCCAAGAACAGATCGCCACCGCCGCTTGACATGGGTCATTATTTCTGTCTTGTTCCAGATGTATTCAAACATTAATAGCCGTGTCATTGGACATGAATTGTTTGCACAGCTTTCTTTAATAGAATTGTTTGCGTTATTATTATTATTATTATTGTATTTCCTAGTTTTAAATTGCCTTTATGTTAGTTATTATATTATGCAATTAAATTTGTTTTGGAAATAAAATATAATTTTATCAAAATGTCCATTACCTTTTGTAGTTCAGGGCAGAAAAAAAAATCAAATTTCCCGCCTTTAACAGCAGACGATCTGCCAAAAGTGTCATTCAACATTTTAAAGACAATACTTACAACTTAATCTTTTTCTTATACTGACACTGTCAAGGTCTTGGTTGAAGCAGTGAAATGGATTCCTTCAGCTCGGCAGACGCCAAGGGGACTTCCGGTCATCTTGGCATGTGTGGTTGACAGGATAGAGATTGAGTTGGCGGGATAGATCTCGTCTCAAGGGATGTGTGCTCATGTATTCATCTCCGTATGTGGTCTCAAGTGTCGTAATTTCATAGCAATACCAACAGTGTGTCATTTAGTTTTTTTTTTAATGGTCGCTATTAGCCTTCACCATAGAGGGCTGGAATTATATTTATAGTCTAGTAAATCTATAAATAGACATTTGCTTTTTTTGTTTGTCTTAACTTTAGAGAAGTAAAGAATTTGAAATGTCAGAGCCTCGTCAGAGTTGGTCACGTTACATCTCAGTGTTTTCAAGAGTCAAGATTATGGTCTGGGTTCGAGTCCTGCACTTGTTGGCCTACTTCAGCGATTATGTTTAAAGTGTGTGTGTTGTTAAAAAAATAATTAAACGCTACTTTATAACACTATAAAGCTACAAGAGGGGAAGAGACAAAGATGGGAGTAAAGATTACAAAGATAACAAGGTTACAAAAGACAGTTTGTGTGGAAACACAAACTCAAAATTGGCCCCCGAAGTGGTCCACCCAGGCAGGCTTCAATATTTTCAGAAAGAACATCCGAATGAAATTATATCAAAGACAAATGACAAATAAGAATGGAGAAAGAAGGTTGACAGATCTTGTGTAGTGCCCCAACGGTCCCGCAGATCAAAGGATAGGTGAAAGTGAATGTAAAGTTAGATGTGAACCTGGACTAACAAGTTCCCCTTTCAGACCTTATGGTCTATAGGGCAGATGATGTAAAGTTCATCTGTTTTTGTGGCCTACGGTTAACGAGGGTGTCATGTAACCAGCACAACGACCAACCGCCTTTACTTTTCCCCAACTAATGTCAGGTACCCATTTGAGCTGGGTGGACTCAGAGGCGCCCAAAGATTCCGAAGTTGAAAATCCCAGTCTTCACCAGGATTCGAACCCGGGACCTGGTTCGGCAGCCAAGCGTTTCACCGCTCAGCCAACACGCCTGCATAAATAATATAAGTGGTATTTATTTGTTTTAATTTTATTTGTACTCTTAAAATAACTGACATTTTTCTGGGTGGAAAGACATGCTCCAATTTGATTCCCCTTTCTGTAATTCATCTAATTCTCTTTGCAAAATTCCTGTGTCTTGTGTTGTTTTTATAGTTCTATATATTATGCAATCGTCTGCAAATAATAATACGTCACGTGTTTCTAATTCCTTGTCAAACGATTCTCACTCTTACATTTCTGAATATTATATTGATGTTACTGTTAGTTTAAAAAAATTATGTTTAAATCAAATGAAAACATGTTTCCTACGAGTCTGAAGATTAAGAAATATTTCATCATATCACGTGACCAGAAAGATCCAGCAGTAACTTGCAGACGACAGTCACACCTTTCGCCAGATGAAACTATTGTCCACTGGGGGACGATTTAGATTTTATTTTACTGGAACTTCGAGTTTTTTCTGTTCGACTTTTTTTTTTTTTTGAATATCAAAGTTTCGTGTGCTGTTGACTTTTCGGAATTCAGCCTAATATTCGGGTTGATAAATAGGTTAAAGGTCACAGAAACAACTTAAGGATTGCTTCCAACTTTTTTCCAAAGCCTGTCTAGAAATATAACGTGATCTTCGAAATGTTGCTGGTTTTGACCATGACCTTTTATTTCCTCTTCGAGGTCGTGTACAATTATCGTCTGTTACTTCCACACCAGCGCCATCTATTAGCACTAATTTCACATCTTGTATTTTTGTTGTTGTTATGTTGTTGTTTGTGTGTTTTTGTTTTCTATTTGAGGTTGAGAGCTGCCGTCGTTGTCGCTAATTGAGCGAGGCAAGTCACTGGTGAAAATGTCTAAATAATCTGCACATTTCTCGCTGTTTATGCCAGTGGCTAATTGAGGTGCATCAGATGTGTCTTCACCTTTGAACTTTGAGCGCGATCGTTTGCAATACTTAAGAGTGTAGATGTAGTAATTAGGCTCATTGCTTCATCATAAATACACTAGATTTAAAAAAAATGCCTTCGCTAATAAGCGGCTTGTCTTGAGTTCAGAGAGTAAAGGAAACAGAAAAAGTTTAGTATTTTACGTGCCTACTCAGACCCAGCTAAAAGTTTCATATCTAATATATAAACCAAACTGTAAGGATTACGTATCTTTGTATGTATATATGTAAGTATGTCCAGAATAAAAATCAAAACTTGGATAAAATTTGGAAGGAATGTTCCATAGATCATTGCGGAGACCGTAGTGTATGTTTAATGTTCCTCCCACAACCGGAGGTCCCAAAAATATATATAAAAAAACAACAAATAATTTTAAATAATAATTATTGGAACGAAACTATTTAATAAATCGGATAAACCCGTTTTCATAGTATTTTATATTTGATATGAATAAAGTCATTTTCACAAACTACTTCCATTTTCGCGGCAAAATAAAACAAAATGGCATATATATAAATCCAATCCAGTGCGTCAGCAATACCCAAATTAAGGGCTGCAGGTGCGGGTAATAATATTAAGCTAGTCATGGGCGTAGCCAGGGGGGGGGGTTCTTGGGGTTCAAACCCCCCCCCCCCCGAAATGAAATCCCCCCCCCCGCAGGGGGGTGGGGACGGAATTAAGTGACTGATTTTTGCTTTCATTTTGTTTATTTTAGGTGAGATTTTAATACTAAATCATCACTTACCACATCACAGCCGAGGCAGTTTTGAGTTAAAAACCCTCTACCAGGGAGTTTTGAGTTTAAATCCCCCTGCCAGGGGGTTTTGAGATTTTAAAAACCCCTATCAGGGGGTTTTGAGTTTAAAACCCCCTATAGGGGGTTTTGAATTTTAAACCTCCTACCAGAGTTTTTTGCAGTTAAATCCCCCTCTTCTATAAAACAAAACAAAAAAAATGCAAACAACAATCCCTAAATTCCAACAGCACAGTTGAGGAAGATTTTGATTTTAAAACCCCATCCAAAATTTACGATAAACCCCATCTTCAATATAAAAAAAGCAAATTACACACTTAAAATTATATGAGCGTAGCCAAAGGGGTTTTGAGTTTAACCCCCACCCCCTTTCCAGTTGGGGTTTGAAGCTAAAAAGTACCTCTTCAATATAAAAAAAAAAGCAAATTACACACTATAAAATCTATGAGCATAGCCAAAGGGGTTTTGAGTTTAAATTCCGCTCCTCCAGAAGGCTTTTTCTTTAAAGTTTAAAACCCCTCCAGATAGTTTTGAGTTTAAAATTCCCCTACAGAGCGTTTAGAGTTGAAAACCTCTCTCTTCAATATTATTTTAAAGCAAACTACAGTCACCAAATTCTATGATCGTGGCTAAATGGGGTTTTGAATTAAAAACAAAACAAACAAAAAAACAGAGATTTTTTAGTTTAAAACCCCTCAACAGATGATTTGACGAAAAAACTTTCCTTTTCTATATAAAATCTATAGCGAAATACAGGCATGTAATTCCTAGAGCGTAGAGGCTCCATTAATAAAGTGTAAATAGTCTTCTGCCGAAATTGAAAATCATTAAATGTGTCTCAACAAAGATGGCTAAGACAGATTTTAGGAGTCAGTCATAGAGATCGGGTCTAAATCAAAGAAATCATATGCCGAACTGGGAGTCGAATCCTTAGTAAGGTTGTGACAGAGCGTTGCATGAGGTTTTGCGGGACATGTTTTCCGACAAAATAAAGAGTTGCGGAAACAGCTTGCCGGAAAATGCGCCGAACGGCGCGAGAGGGTCTAAAGTCAGTAAGAATAGCACATTAGGTTTTTGAAATAAAACTTTTTAATAGCAAGATAATGCACTGTAGATACCTCAGAATATGCATTTTGTTGGCTTTCAATACCAGAAATAGTGCTCGGCGGCGGGGAAGCGCTGCGAACTCCCCCAGACCTCCTTGCTAGCAAGGGCGGGGAGTCTACAATAAACAATAAACGTCAGAATGTAATAAAGATTAATTATGTACACACACACACATATATACATTCTACAATAAAATTAGTTCATTCGGTTTAAAAAAAACTAAATAAAGAGACGAGCTTTTTTTTCAGGGTTCAAATGAGTCCGTTCCGTCTGTAAGTTTCAAGCTCCATGTCAAGTCTATTACTGAGGATTTATTCTTGAATCTGGATTGTAATGTGTAGTACTGCTTGATCTGAGCGAGTGTTCCAACTTTCCTTCATTTTTTACTTGTGTATTTAAAAAGTTCATTTTGTAAAACAAAGAAATTTGTTACTTCTGTATCCAAACATGAATGTCTTGCAGACATTGAGACATTGGCTCCTCAGATTCTTAAGCCTTTGAAACAAAAACAAGGACGTATTCAGCACCCAGTCCCAGTGTAATGTAATCGTTACATAATGTAATCGTTACATAATAATAAGACTTGTCTCTCTTAGTCCGAGGATTAATGAGGAATGCAG
This sequence comes from Biomphalaria glabrata, assembly GCF_947242115.1. Lineage (NCBI taxonomy): Eukaryota > Metazoa > Mollusca > Gastropoda > Planorbidae > Biomphalaria > Biomphalaria glabrata. The sequence goes on from NC_074716.1 coordinate 13,451,245, forward strand.
TATTTCTCGTGGATACTCAGCCCCTTCTGTGACCTACATATTTTGCTACATCCAGCGCTGGCATGACCATTGTCCGCCTGTGGTCGATTTAGATTTTCTTTTCGCCATCTACGCGTGTCCTAATGCAGTGGATTTTCTTTTTTTGTTCTTAAATATGTCTCCCGACCTTTGAAAGTGACCTCCAGCCGCATACAACCAGGTGCTCTCTCCTATGTTAGTTAAAGCGAGTTGGCGCCTTAGCTGGTCTTTTAAGCGTTTCCGTGGGAAATCTCTGCTACGTCGACCACCTTAAAACTCACCAAGAAAGACTGCTTTTAACATACGTTTGTCCCCCATACAGGATGCGTGCCCTGCCCAGCGTAACTGTCGGACCCTCTATACTGTCCATACATAATGTAATCGCTACAAAATGTCACGCTACATAATGTAATCATTACATAATGTTATCGTTACATAATGTAATAGACGCATAATGCAATCGCTACATAATGTAATCATTATCATTAATACATACTGTACTAAAATACACCAAGATATAGATAAAAGGCTTGGTTAACTAAAGATTCAACGTTCCCTTGCCTTGTCCTTCTGTTCTAGCCTGGCTCTCAGATATTTCGACTTCAATAAGACACTGCTTTCCTTTCTTCTGCTCTGTTCATTGTCTCACCATGGGCTCACAGATTACATCAACTGTTGAAAACGCTCACCAGTGCATGCACTGCCGCGGCCTCTTGTTTACGTGAGACCCCCAAGGATGTTAATTAGGTTTTAGCATTGAATATTTACCTCTCTGAATAAACAGAGATTTACTTCATACGAAATTCCTTTTTTTTTTTGCACGTTCAAAGTTTTAAATCGTCGAAATATAAAAACACAGCTGCACTTTCTGGCGGGAGATATACCTAAGTATTTCTGTGAAATCTAGGGTTTTTTTTAATGTAAAAATCTGAAGATTTAATGTCTAATGCTTGTAAGTAGAAAGTGGTAGATCAAACAAATTTGTTTTCATTTAGATCTAGCATATTTTGTTTGGGTGTGGAGTGGTAGAAGGATGTGTAAAATAAGCTTAATGTGATAGACCTAGTTGTTTAGTATAGATACAATATTATATTTATTTAATAGATACACAATAACTGTCTTTCAATGATGGTCCTTTTTTGATGATTTACTCTATCCTATCAATGACCAACATGAATTCATTAATGTTAATAAACATACTTGTACAAATCATCTTTGTCAATAACAGAAGCTGACCTGGCTAAAACAAACTTCTTTAAAGAATCTACTTTTGACTTTCTCTTTCAGCAGACCTGCTTTAATGGCCACACTCCAATAGACATGCTAGTATAAAACCGCTTTAACAGACATATACATTTTATGCTTACAAAATGTCAAAAACTCTGTGAGTGTTGCGATTCTAAACTTGGGGGAGTTTCAGCAACTCATCATTGTATCTGTCATTAGTAAATCAATAATATTAAGACATTAACTGTTGCGATATAGAGTCCAACACAGACTCATTGATCAATAGCTATCTAAATTAGTTTATCCCAAACTTTTATTTGTGACAACCAATCCCAGGCTACAAATGTATGTTCTCGCCCCCCCCCCCCCAGTTACGGGTCTGGGAAAGCGTAAAAAACTCGCCCAGTGAGATTCGGACAGAGTCTCGGCGGCAATTATATTCCCCTGCATTGTGAGTTTTAGACATGCATGTTACTGGCATCTGCAGGGGCGGCCTTGGCAGTACGCGGCGAGTGTCATGGGAACATTTTTCGATGGGCTGACGGTGACGAAAGATTATCTTTATCGCGAAGCCCCCCTAGGGCGCGAGGACTGGGGCGGTTGCCTTACTCTCCACTTCCCAAGGCCGCCTCTTTACTGCGCATCTTTCTCTCTAGTGAACAAGCTCAGGTGAAAGTTAAATTGAGATGGAACTTGGACGATCCTATATTAAAGTGTAAAAAAAAAAGAAATTCAAAGTGCACGTGACGCATCTACGTTTGCAATGGATTTAATCACCTTAATAACATCATCGAGTTAGGATAATTGTGTTTATGTAGCGGGTCTGTTTTGTTGACGCTTAAGACAATGTAAGACGTCTAAAGAAGGAATGAAAGAAGAAAAAAAAAAGAAAGAAAGAAAGAAAAAGAAAAGAATGAAATAGAGAAAGAATGAAATAATAAAAAAAAAGAGATAGTGAGAGAAAGAGACACAGAAAGATTCACTAACAATAAATGTGTAGTTCTCGTTAAGGAAATACATATGAACCGCCATTGTTTAGGTGCTAGCATTCTACTTTTGCGTAGGTCCCTCCGATTTGGTCCGTACAAGCAAAAATCTAACTATTATGAGATCAGTGATGTAACATTACAAGAGTTTTGCGTGTTCTTAAAAAAAAAAGAAAAAAAAAGAAACTTACCAATCCTTAAAACGGGTTCAATAAGTAAGACGTCCCTACTGAATTATTAATAAAATGACTACAAACGAAAAATAAGGGGAGAGATAAAATAGATTTCTGTTTTGTAGCGAAAAATATTTAGAGATTTAAATATCGTCTGTTCTTGATGGTGTCACGTGTCAGACATTCAAATGGCGATTGGTGGTACACGCACTTATTGATTGGTTGTTGTGTTTTAGTGCAAACCAGTGCCTAAGGTTCTAATATTGTCAGGAGCCGACCTTTTTTTTTATTGTTGGGTGGGAGGAAAAATGAGTAATTAGTGAGTAAATCAATGTTGAGTTATTTGTTTGTTTTAGAGAAAAAAAATATCACAAGAAAAGTGACTCTTAGTCTCCTACGGCTAAATGGCGTATACTTAGACTCCTCTAAAGTTTGGCATTCACATGCCTCATCTTAATATCTGCCAAAAGACTACTCGTAGAGTTAACTTAAAGTTGGCTGCTTGATTTAAGATGGCTGCTTGATTTAAAGATGGCTGCTTGATCAGACTACAACAGTTATACAGTTTTTTGTTCTACTCAATAAGGACCGACCTATTTACAAAGATAAAGTCATGCTACGACTAAGACTGCCATTATATCTATCAATAGGGAACAGGCTCAATAGTTTTAATACAAATTTGGAAATTCTAATACTTTGTTGAAACTCTCTTAATTTGATCTCATAAGGAAGTAACATTTTTAGTTCTACCCCGTTGCTTTTATGTTTTTAGATTTGATTTCATTCATTTGCTAAAGGGCTTAAAAGATTATTGTTAGTAGTTGAGGCTGTGACCTTCTGAAAAGAATAATTCCGAATGCACTTTTTCCTTTGCTTTACATTCTTTCACCAATTGACTAGCTAGATGTAATAACATGCTATTTATAGTATAGCGACAGAACGAGGCCACACTTGAGAATGTAGTGGTATTACTTTTATGTCTCTGCTGCTGTATAGATAATTGCTATAAGGACATGGCGTTAAAGTAACGGAGGGTTTGATTGGTCAATTGATTACACTTTCCGCCACATGTGAACGCGCTAATAACGAGAGTTACCCACAATGCCTAACTATCTGCTGGACTTCCTTGACGAAACTTCTTAGCTTTGGCTTAGCTATCGCTGGGCAGGGCGAACTTGGTTCACGTCTGGGGAGCTTTTTGTAACACCAGGTAATTACGTGTTTCTGGGTGTGTGAGCTGATTACAGAAGGGAAGGGAGAGGGGCGGATGGCGTGAAGTAAGGGCGCTAGCGGAATCTCAAACGTGGTAGAAAAAAAACAACAACCAGGTGCTTGATATTTACGTGGAAAACTAATACAGCAGCTAACAGAAACCTTGCGACTTTTGAAACGTTGCCTGTTTCTCTTTCTATATTGAGTTTTACTGCTTTAGCCGGAGGTTCAAACAGGTCTTTGAGATGCTAGATGTTATTAGATTTACGTGTAAATCTCTGAAGATCCAAGCAAAACTAACCTTTTATTTAATATCACCAGAAAACTGACTCTTTGAGTTTCTGTTTTAACTTGGTATTTTGAAAACCCGCTTTTAGGTACACGGATGGCACAGGGAAATCCACATGTCATTTTTCTTTTTAGTTTGACTGATTTGATACTTTTGTAGAAAGATGAAACATTTTAAAAGCATGGAAGACACAGACCCCAAACAGCATCGAAATAGAAGAAATATGTAGTGCTAGATTTGAAGCAAATCTGGAAAGAGGCGTATGACTTCAGCTCCAGATATAAACACAAGACACAGCGCGGAGGCGCCTAACACTAACCATACGTCTTGAGCTCCTTGCTCTTTCCTGAAAGTTTTTATTTAGCGTTTGAACATCTAGTTTATACCAAATGTGAGTTTTTTTTTGTATACAAAATAGATAATAAATCAAATGTTCAAAATACAGTTAAAATTAAGGTTAGGTCGAATACTATTATTGCGGGACGCCTGATCTTTTGATTTGCTCTTCGGACCATCGTCGGGATGATCCCAAGTTTGAACCTCAATCAGTCATCAATTGCCGGACGTCTGCGCTAGTACGTAATTATCTACATTGCTGAAGTGACAACTGAAATGTACACAAAGGTGAAGGGGGACGGAGGGAGGCCAACTTTGACTTTCTCATCTTATTATCCTTTAGAAACAAAACAGTAACGTTGTGGGCGTGTCTTTGTGTGGTTATCTTCTCCTGACATTTACTTAGAGACTTAAACTCAACCAAGTCTGTTGGACAAAGTTCTGGTCCAGAGATAGAGCTAAAGCTTTTATTTAGATGGATTTTATAAAAAATGTTATTTAATACTAGTTGATACTACTTCAGTATTAAGTTTATTATAGTTCAACTTGAGGGTTAGGTTTCAGACACATTGTTCTACTTTGAATGAGACTTCTGGAATAAAGTGTAGAGTAAATAAACCTTTTCTAATTATCATTGAATTAACTGTGGTAAAAAGACATACGCGTCTCCCGTAGCCCGCTGTGAGTTAGATAGGAAATACCTAGATAAACCTAGATAACAGAGATCGGAAGAACGGATTAGTAGCATTAAGTCAGCTGAGATGGACAGTGGGTCACGTGATGAGACCCTCAGATTTCCTGACATCTCATCAAGTCTTGTTAGGAGGACGGGGAGGTGACTTTATTAATGAGAGTTGTCGTACCCCTCAGCCCCCCCCCCCCCTTTTCAACTATACTTCTTTCTTACTTTTTTAGTGGCCCCGGAAAGGGGAAAAGACGCTAATAGTTTTGTGTGGCCTGTCTGTCCGTCCGTCCGTCCCGTTTAGATCTCAGAAACTAGAAGAGAAAATGAAAATCGGACATCATGATATTTTAGACCATTCAAAGTTCTGATGGAACGGCTACTTTATTTTTCCGAAAGTGAAATTACTAATTTTTAAAATTATCTATGCAAGCAGATTAAAAAAAAAATATACAACTTTTCAATGAAAAACTGCAGGGGAGGTAACTTTTTTTTTAAAACGTCATGGACTTCTTCATTAATAACTCAAGCTTCATTATTAGATTCGTGCATTGGTACAAAAGATTTGCATGTAAGGTCACAATGGTAAAAATGTCAATGGATCATTATAAAATATAATTTCCATTTATTAACTAACTCATTGAATAGAATACTGATTCAAATGCTGTTTTTTTAAAAGAATTTTGATACGAACTTCGGTTTAATTATAAGTTTAAAAAATAACGAACTACTTTTATAGCGACAGTTTCGACATATCCTCACTATAGGGGCTACACTTGACAGTCTAAATAAGACTAAATATTAAGACAATAACTTATCTTCTGACAGCTTAGGGGTGCAGATTTATTTATTATGTAAACAGTAGTATCACAGTAAGAAATGAATCGAATACGAACAGCATAGTACACCATTACCCGGTAACAAAAGGCCTACTACTCATGATCATAACATGGGCCTAGATCTAGTAAATTAAATATTAAACATGTAAGGTCATAACAGTTCTAGTCTAGATATAGTAGATTCTATATCAAGATTCTATATGTATTTCTAGATCTAGATCTAGACTTAGATCTATTTCTAGATCTAGACTCAGATCTATTTCTAGATCTAGACCTAGACCTAGATCTTGAATCTAGATTTAGAACTATTTCTAGATCTAGACCTAGATCTTGAATCTAGATTTAGATCTAGATCTATGTCTAGTTTGTATGACAAATGACAATGCAGATATTAATTCTTATTGCGATTGGAAAGTTTATTCAAGTCATTTGTATACATCAGTAACTACCTCACTATCTAAAGTGCTAAAGTAGGTCTCTCTCTCTCTCTCTCTCTCTCTCTCTCTCGCTCTCGCTCAATCCACCTATCAATGATGCGGATGTATAAAGTCAAAGGTCGTGACTGTATGTTAATGTACATAAAAATATCCTTTCAAAACTTCATAAAAATAAAGTTTTTTTTCTAAGATCAAAGTTCAATGTTGTCCCATCTGATGTGTTATGCATAACGACCAATCGCCTTTAGTTTTCCCCGATCACGTGATAGAGTTGGACGAACCAAAAGACATTTGAAAATTCCGAAAGAAAACAAACTTCCAGACATTTGTGATGATTATGAGTACCTATTATTACGCGTATTTTAGATATTAATATGTAATGAATTCTGTAATGAAGAGAATGGATACTACAATTATCATGTAAACATTTAAATAAAATCTTAAACTCAAGAATGATGAAACAAATATTTCAATGAACGAAAAAAAAAATCTCGGATGAGAGTTTTCGTAAGAAAGGATTAAAAAATAAGTTTTTAAACGTTATATTCTGTAATGACACATATAAAAGCTAACATCTAAATAGACAATGAAGTAGTTTTTTCTTGACTATTGAAAGGCTGTTAATGCAGCAACCGAAGGAGATTATTTCCCCTGCCCCCTAGTCTGACCACTTGAAATACAATTTAACCTGGCAGGACAGTTGGTATTAATATCTGTAATGGAACAGATGGAAGAGGGATTTTTGTAACAAAAGGTGGAGGGGGGAATTTGTATTAGAAGAAAAAGTTATTGTGACCTTCAAAACAAAAGCTCCAGAATTTAGTTCATCAGAACATGAAAACGAAACATCCAGAATAGTCTCTAGAGTTATCTCCGTTTTATAAAGGCAGAATCAAGCTTCACACAATAGGGACTCCCACACACACTTCCATACATAAACACACTTTCACACACACGTACACACACAAGTCCATACACAAATACACTTTCACACACACACACTTCCATACACAAATACACTTTCACACACACACACATAGACACAAATGATTTATAATAATAAAACTGTATTTAAATCGGAATGTAAATAAACCGACTGACCTAAACCGCCAACCAATTTTTTAAAATAACATTTTCACTTCTCTTTTCTAGTGTCGGCGTACTTGACTTCCAACACACAGACAATTTTTAAAACATATATTTCCACTGTGTCCTTCAAGCTGCATTATGGTATCAGGCTCCTGAATTTTCCTCGGGGTTAACTCCGGGAGCACACCCCTCCCATGTTTGAGTATAGCCAGGACAGATTTAGACTTGATGAGGTGCTAAGCTTTTTGAGATAAGGGGCCCTTATAATCAACATCAGGCAATGTTTCCTTTTTCTTTGAAAATATCACAGGAACTTTTTTGTTTTTTGGGGGGAGGGGGGCCCAATCAAGTGGAGGGCCTAAGCTATTACTTATGTTGCTTTTAGATAAATTCAGTACTGAGTATAGTCTCAAAGCATCAGAGTTTTGAATTCAGAGCTTTCCTTCTCCTAGGCTGACAGACAACCAAGTTAAGAAGAGCCCCTCCTGCCCAAAGCTTACTTGTTTAGGGGCCAGTTATTCGTCTTTGCCCCTTCACCTTTCAGTGCATACCGTTGTCAGACCAAATATCGGAGGCTCACGTGAAGGGGGCAAAGACCGAGATGAGGCAATTTGAGTCGCATGCAATTAGAAGCAATTTATAGGCATTTGAGTGCCTATTTCCATTACCACTTTCGGCAATAACATCTTACGTAACTAAAACACTCTATATTTTAGCAGTAAAAGCATTTCACAGAACCTACTCACTGGAACTCGTCTAACAGGATCAGCTCATATCGGGTGTATTTCTTTATAATCATAGTTTAGTTTTGTCTTCTTTAAGTTTTGTAGGGCATGTGCTCTCGTCATTAAACAAATTCCAGTTATTCATGTCCTATGTTAATTCTTGGTTTAAAACTTAGTTTTCTGGCCTACAGAATTCTCCATAATATTACATTCTTCATTTGAGCCGTGTCGCTATGTCTAGTCTGTCTGAGGTGTAGTTGGGTTTTTTGAAAAACTTTTGTTTACGAAATACGGAAATCACGTCCTCAGATGTTGAGAGGTTGAAATGATAAAATAGAGCCAAAGGAGTTGTGGTTCTTTCAGTGACTTCATTGATTCCCTCCCCTTATTTCCTTCACCGGAAGTGATCGATAAGAGTCTTGTAATATTAGGGGACATCAATCTTCCTCGATATCATTTAGGTGTTATTATTTCCCCTTGTTTGTTGGCCGCCTCGTTCAGAGATGGGACACTGACCTGCGGACTAACTCACTCCATCGCTGTAATCATGGCGGCGCTTTTTTTTTCTTTTTTGTATTTTAACTCACCGGCCACTTCTCTTTCTCCTCCCCTCCTACACTTCATCTCTCTCACTCTCTATTAGATTTCTCTCTCTAACTCTCTCTCTCTCTCTTATCTTGCTACCACTTCTCCCCCCCCCCTCTTGTCGTTAGACTGATTGGCCTGTTACGGAAATTGGGGACAATAATGACCTCAGCGCTTCCGAGAGGGTGAAAAAAAGGTGAACAAGGGGTAGGGAGGGGTATTTGGCTGAGGGGGGGGGGCACTAGAGGTGAAAGTAGGAGGCAGTAGGGTGAAGAACATTGGGTGCCCTCTGGGAAGGATGTTTTTACTGGAGGTGGAAGGGTGATACACTAACCAGGCGTGAAAGCAGCCGCTAAATGTGGCTACATATATTTACCGCTAGCTCACGACCTGTTACTCTGCTCAGAGGCCTTGCCAAGATTGAATTGTTGGTAGGTATCTCATACTTACTTCCCTTGACTTAAAAGTAGGTTACACCTAAAATAGCATGGACTTAGATGTCGTTTAGATCACTTGTGCTTATTTTTTTTTTCGCGCCCTTTTTTTATAGGCGTGCGTGTGACCTCATTTGTATATTTTTAGTTTCAGTACTAAGAGAGTCAATAATTTAGTTCTTCTGTTACCGGTTCCTGCCCTCTGGTCGTAAAGAGGAAGTGGTGATGTTTTTTATCGGTTGACCCAGAGTCTGGCTTCAGTTCTGCTGCTAACTAACGGACACAGATACATATATTTCTTTCACGTGGGGGTCAGATGTCGTTTCTTGGGCCTCTGGAAATGTAGAGCCGTTACAGATGCCAGAAGTCAATCTGTGTCAAAAACCAAAAGATGACTTTGTCTACGTGAATTATTCTTAGACATAAGTCAATGTCAAGGCCAAGTCTGCAAAACAGATTAAACAAATACTTTTGTTATTTAGTTATGTGAGAGAGAGAGAGAGGCAAACAGACACAGACTGAAAGAATAATACAGAAATAAAAAAAGGATGCAGACAGAAAGAAAAATACAAACAGAAAGAAAGCTATAGACAGAAAGACAAATACAGGAAGAAAAATTTAGACAGAAAGAAAGATACAAACAGAAAGAAAGCAATTAGACAGAAAGACAGATACAGAAAGAAAGATTTAGACAGAAAGAAAGATACAGAAAGAAAGATTTAGACAGAAAGAAAGATTCAGAAAGAAATATTTAGACAGAAAGAAAGATACAGAAAGAAAGATTTAGACAGAAAGAAAGATTCAGAAAGAAATATTTAGACAGAAAGAAAGATACAGAAAGAAAGATAGACAGAAAGACAGATACAGACAGAAAGACAGACTCTATTTGTTTGTCTATTGAAGATGAAAGTCTAGTGCTTGATGCTCCAGAACAAGGTGTTCAATTGAAGGAGATTTAAAACAATTTTTTGTTCTATTTCCTTCTAGTGGGACATAATGATATAAGTACTCACATCTTCTAAGCGTCACCAGAGCATAGCCTGAATCTTATGTAAACATGAACAGACTAAACAGCACAGTCAACAATTAGATCCTCCTCTCCGGTCATCTGGGTTGAATATTGATGTGTAACTAGTCGGTCACGTGCCGTTTTGGGTGCTCATTTATTGGTTTGTTTTCTTTCAATTCATATCATGAATAGCTTCGGAGAAGCAGCTGTTCCGTGAACTATTGCAATGGCATTGAATCTGATAACAAATATTTGATTTTTCTGGCAACCTAAAATTGAAATATAAACAAAAATGTAGTGCTGTTGTTGTTGTTGTCGTTGTTGTTGTTGTCGTTGTTGCTGTTGTCGTTGTTGTTGTTGTTGGTGCTTCAGGTTGAAGTCAAACATTTTTAATACCGCAAGTGTTCCGCCTCCATTTCCCTGGTTTCTCGTTGAAAGGTCAAGATTGCGACAGGGTTTCGGCTAACAGAGACTGAGTGTCATGTACTTTGGTTGTAAATGAACAACATGTCGTCTATCTGACATCGGAATAATTGTCATCTAAACATTAAGACGTCTTAAAGTCCCATTGAAACGTTTTAAAGACACATTGAAACGTCTTAAAGACACTAGCGGAAAAAAATCCCACAAAATATCTCCATCAAAGATCATAGAGACACAAGGAGCATCATGGGAGCAGCAAGGAATGCCGGGAAGTGACCTACCTAACCAATCGCATTCATCGCCACTTCAATCCAATGTTTGGTCTTGACACGGACACAATAACTGTACCGTTGAAATCTGATAAGGGAATAGAGTTTGTTTTTTTACCTGGCAGCTGGCAACATTCATCTTTATGGCACAGTCACTATCAGCAGCAGACGAAAGGGGAATGGGGTATCCTCTTGACCTCGTAGATATAAAACTTTAGGTATAGGAGCGCTTTTTTTTTGTTGGGGGGGGGGGGACTAACAGCAGCAATGTTGATAACTCGAGCTACTTCTTTCACATTTGTTTAAGGAAGTTGCATCTTCGTTGACTGATATTGTTTGTATCTCAACCCTTTTTTTTTTTATAAAAAAAACCCTAACCATTGTAGTGTTTAAAAAAATCCTTTTTGTTTTAATGGAGTCTGAGGATTAGGTAAAATTGTTTCGATAAATCAAAGATTGTGGATCTCAAAGGTCGGATACACAAAGGCTTTCGCTGAAGAGATGTCGCGGAAAAATATACTAAACGATCCATAGCGAAATGTGAGGCCCTGTGTTCCTCTTGAAGTGTGGTTTTCTCTCAGTCAGACTCTCAGTCAGTCAGTCAGACTCTCAGTCAGTCTCTCAGTCAGTCAGTCAGTTTGCTTGTTGTTAAACTACTCTTGGTTGTATTAAGCGTTCACGGCTGACTGATATTCTTAAGGAGGGAGACCAGTCTCTGTTTTGTCGGTTCATCCCAAAGATGTGCAATAACTAGAATAACAACATTCGACGTACGTCTTGTAAGCTCTAGGAAGTTCCTTCGGGAATGAAGAGGGCGTCTTTCCCCACACGTCCTGCTTGACAGCAATGGATGGTGGTGGGGAGTGTTCGAACCCTGGACCATCGAGAAGACTCTACGGAGCACATATCAAACAACCAGGTACATGTATGACAAACATTGATTAAACACGCCTTTTAAAGTTGACAATTAGGGGATTACTTAACGGAATAGTTCGTTCGCACATTCTGAGTATTTACTGGAACACTGCTTATTTTTAAGAGACGTTAATTCACGGGTGGCCTACTAGTTAATTATTCCAGTAGTTTGTGGGGTACCTATTCAGGCTTCGCGGAACGCTAGGGTCCTCGGAACACAGTTTGGGAAACACTGATCTAGCTGATCATTTTATCAGTTCTTGGCTTTTAATGTTTTAAAATTACAGTTTATTAATATTTTATTAATAGTTTATTAATAATTTATTAATATTATTACATCACTATTAGCATCAGAAGTTTCTCTTTATGTCAATGTAGAGGTCAAATGTCATATAAATCGCCAGAATCTGAACTAAAATTTCCGGTCTTTTTCACATTTAATGCTTCACTTGTGCCAGTGTTATGTAAACATCGCTGTAATCAAAAAGATGATTATTCTTGAATGCTATAGATAGCTCGTCAATCCAACATGCCTTTGACATCGGGCCACAGTCCTGAGATCTAACCGACTCAACTCTCCTCTTTACCAGTATCTCGAGCAGCGAAGCAGGAGACTGCAGAAGTGTACTTGAAATCCCAGGTCTGCACTAAGTGGTTAACAAACAGCGTTATGGAAGCTCAGCTTCAGAGGGCTTAAGATAATACTGAGGAAAAAATCGTACAGCGATGTATTTCGTTTGCGACATTCGAAAGTAAATTGCAGAAGATTGGACCACATCTTTTTGATGGATAAAATAAACGACCAATCAAAAAGCATTTTAAAGAAGTATTTGTTATTATGACACAGGCTAAATATGGTCAAATGCTATAGTTACTGTTAATTATGACAATTAATGTGCACAGTGTTGTGTAAATGTCAAGATGTCAGAGATGGCAGATTGAGACAGTGTTAAAGTAAGCCGTCTTGGTTTTATGTCTTATTGATTTTAGGTGGCTACAGATTTCACTGCTTGACCTAGATCTATCACTTCAAGGTTTCAAAAGATCCTTGAAGTGTTTTTGTGTGCTTAGGTCGCAATTCTACTTTTAGAGAGGCGAAATAACTCTTATACTTTCAGAGAGGCGAAATGACTCTTATACTTTCAGAGAGGCGAGATAACTCTTATACATTCAGAGAGAATCGATAACTATTATACATTCAGAGAAGCGCGTTGGCTGAGCGGTAAAGCGCTTGGCATCCAAACCGGTGTCCTGGATTCGAATCCTAATGAGGACTGGGCCAAAGAAACAGATGACCTTTACATCATCTGCCCTATAGATCGCAAGGTCTGAAAGGGGAACTATTTTTTAATTTACATTCAAAGAGACTAGGAACCTATCAATGTCTATATAACGCAGTACTCACGGTTTAATAAATTAAAAAAAAATTAAAACGTAAATTTTACTCACCCCAGCAATTAGCCAGTACAGCACCTCCCCCCCCCTTTCTTCTCCTGAACAGCATCCTGAACGGTTATCTTAACATAAGTTACGGGTTAGCCCCAGCAAATAATCGCTTGTCTTTTTTTTTTTTCTTCATTTTTAAAGTATCAGTTTTGTTTTTGAAAATCAAACTGCGTACATGACTGGGGGAAAAACAAAACCAGAACAACAGAATGTAAATTTGAACGCTATCTCGCAACCAGATCTGGTTCACTGCGACCCATCACTTACCTGGCTCAAGTTTTAGCAATGCACTTAAGTCTGTAGAGGTGGGGTAGACATGGTGTCGATGGGATGGGGGCTGTTTTCTAGAGTTGGGGATGGGGGCTGTTTTCTGGAGTTTGGTGGGGGGGGGGGCGTTACTAGTCGTGAGGATGAAAAGAGAAAAAAAAAGTTTATAAAAAAAAACCCACGATGTCCGACGCTCACTGCATGTCTATTTCTAGCTCAGCAGGTGAGCAATACTTGGTAGAGTGTATGGGGCAGTGTTGAGTAATGAAAGGGAAGGTGGGGAGGGGGTGCTGTGGAATGTGCGTAACTCTAAAGGTGAGCGCATTTCTTTTTCAATACAGTTTGTGTTGCCGGCTATCTGTGTGTTGAAGATGCAGGCGTTTGTGCGTGAGTCGGTGCGTGAGTTTGTGTTGCTGGCTATCTGTGTGTTGTAAGATGCAGGCGTTTGTGCGTGAGTCGGTGCGTGAGTTTGTGTTGCTGGCTATCTGTGTGTTGTAAGATGCAGGCGTTTGTGCGTGAGTCGGTGCGTGAGTTTGTGTTGCTGGCTATCTGTGTGTTGTAAGATGCAGGCGTTTGTGCGTGAGTCTGTGCGTGAGTCTGTGCGTGAGTTTGTGTTGCTGGCTATCTGTGTGTTGTAAGATGCAGGCGTCTGTGCGTGAGTAGAGGAAGAGCGGTGGTGTGCCCGCTGTTTGGTGCACTTGCTAGTGGACGTTCTGTTGGCTGGGGAGTATTCAGTGAACAGCTCACTTTATGTAAACCTTCAGTGAACAGCTCACTTTATGTAAACCTTCAGTGAACAGCTCACTTTATGTAAACCTTCAGTGAACAGCTCACTTTATGTAAACCTTCAGTGAACAGCTCACTTTATGTAAACCTTCAGTGAACAGCTCACTTTATGTAAACCTTCAGCGAACAGTTCACTTTATGTAAACCTTCAGTGAACAGTTCACTTTATAATGTGTGTATTTGTTTACATGTCTCGGTCCATTTTATCATGATGTATTTCCCATTTCCACATCATAGGATATTTTTTTTATTCTGGTAATATATATATATATAGTTGATTAATATATATCGGAGGCGCGTTGGCTGTGCGGTAAAGCGCATGACTTCCGAACCGGGGTCCGGGGATCAAATCCTGGTGAAGACTTGGATTTTTTATTTCGGAATCTTTGGGCGCCTCTGAGTCCACCCAGCTCTAATGGGTACCTGACAATAGTTGGGGAAATGTATCGGTTGGTCGTTGTGCTGCCCACATGGCACCCCTGTTAACCGTAGGCTACATAATCAGATGACCTTTACATCATCTGCCCTATAGACCGCCAGATTTGAAATGGGAACTTTACTTTTTTCTTTTTAATATATATCGATTGACCTCCTTTAACAACTTGACCTACTGTTAGAACGTGACGTATTTTCACTACTTTTTAACCTACTTTAAGAAAGTGACCTATATTAACAACTACCTAGTGTGACCTAATGTAATAAAGTGACCTACTGTAATAAGAACTGACCTTATAAAACTATGACGAGTAATGCTATTTGAATGCCAGACACAGAGCTTAGACCAATGCGGTTGAAAGACTTGATAAATGAACACAGGAGACACCAAACAAAAAGCTATTTATAGTTTGTTTTTTTTCGCCTTGTATAAAAGTCTCTGTAACACGTAAAACATATCGGCTAAATATATCGTTAATATAATAAGCTAAACTATTTCTTAATGTAGACCTAATATTTATAGATCTCTATGAAATATGTGTGTACCTAACTCATATGTTTGGTACATGTTGTACTTCATTAAAATAAAGCCAGGTACCCATTATATTTTGGTGGGCTCAGGGGTGCCCTAAAAATCCAGAAATTCAAAATCCCAGTCTTTATCGAGATTCGAACCCAGGACTCCAGGTTTGGAAGCCAAGCGCTTAACCACTCAGCCGCAGTGTTCTCAATTTAAGAGTTTAATAAATTCACAGACGTTTAGAAACGTTTTGCTCAGTGCCTTTTAAGCCTGGATCTATTGGCCTAGCATTAGCATTTTATATACTTGACTCTGAGTAGACTTATAGGCCTAGCATTAGAATTTTATATACTCTGACTCTGAGTAGACGTATAGGCAGGGCCGGTCCTAGCAATTGCGGGGCCCTATGCGAAACTGATTGCGCGGGGCCTATTCTGGGTGGGAGTAAGGGTAATAAGTGAAAATTAAGATTTTGTATTTTATTCATTCTTTACTAAGTACAAAATTGCGATCAAGTTAACTTTATTTTACGAACCTTGCATCCTACAGCATATTTATATGCCAGTGACTATAAAAGTAAATAAGGTATTGGAACTTTCGGTTAAGGGGAAAATTCGTCCGATTATTACATTTTATTACATGAAAGCTGACAATGGCTTTTTAGGATTAGCGTTTTCCGTAATGAATGACGCACACAAATGATAATTTTGTCTATTTTTCAGATTTTTATTAGTTTTTTCAGGAGATTTTAATAGATCTAAATGCAGGACATTTCCAGGAATTTTTTCGTATATATTTTGCAATTAATAATTACACATAGGTTTAGCGCGGGGCCTATGAACGCGCGGGGCCCACTGCGACCGCATAGGTTGCAGTGGCCTAAGACCGGCCCTGCTTATAGGCCTAGCATTAGCATTTTATATACTCTGACTCTGAGTAGACTTATAGGCCTAGCATTAGAATTTTATATGCTCTGACTCTGAGTAGACTTATAGGCCTAGCATTAGCATTTTATATACTCTCACTCTGAGTAGACTTATAGGCCTAGCATTAGAATTTTATATACTCTCACTCTGAGTAGACTTATAGGCCTAGCATTAGAATTTTATATACTCTCACTCTGAGTAGACTTATAGGCCTAGCATTAGCATTTTATATACTCTCACTCTGAGTAGACTTATAGGCCTAGCATTAGAATTTTATATACTCTCACTCTGAGTAGACTTATAGACCTAGCATTAGCATTTTATATACTCTCACTCTGAGTAGACTTATAGGCCTAGCATTAGCATTTTATATACTCTCACTCTGAGTAGACATACATTTGCTTAGCAGGATGTTTTTCGTGGGGAGGGGGGAATTGGGGCGGGATATAAAATGTTCCATTTTGTTTAAAATCTATCATTTATTGGTTATTAAGAGTAAAATATTGACACTTACGAAACAGTCATAAGCTGCATAAAGGTCGAATTGTCTTTTTTTTTTAAAGTTTTTTTTTCATTTTTCTTGTTCGTTTTACATGAACCAACTATGAAAAAAATGGGCATCCATGGAAAAATGTACAGCTGGATCAGAGCATTCTTAAAAAACAGAACCATCCAAACCCGATTCGAAGGTGCCATCTCTAGTCAAAAAAGTTTGGAAGAAGGACTACCACAAGGTTCAGCCCTTAGCTGCACTCTCTTTCTAATCTTCATGAATGACCTCCCGGACCTCATTTCGGTCAATAAGGCACTTTATGCAGACGACCTTTTAATTTGGACTACAGAGAAATATCCAGTGCTGACTAGATCCAAACTAAATAGAGCCCTCACAACTATCTCCACATATTCAAAATTATGGAAAATGGAAATAAACAAAGAAAAGTCAGTTTATTCAATCTTTAGCCACAGCAACAAAACAGCAAAAAGAAACTACATCCTAAAAATAGACTCTCAGCCAATAAATAAAGAAGAAAATCCAACATATCTTGGTGTAAAACTAGACCAAAGACTGTCTCTAAAACACTTTATGGCAGATTTAAAAGAAAAGGCATCACAAAGATTAAACATAATAAAACACCTTGCAGGAACATCCTGGGGAGCTGAAAAGAAAACCTTAAGACAGTTATACACTGGATATGTCAGATCTGTAATGGATAACTGTCTCTCCATACAAGTAGCTGCCAACAAAACCTATCAATCATCATTAGATACAATCCAAAACCAAGCCTTGCGGTTAATTAGTGGAGGTATGAGAACTACTCCCACAGCAGCCTGTGAAATAGACTCCAATATTGAACCTCTTAAGTTAAGGCGCAACAGAGCAGCATTAGAAGCTATTGAGAGATACAGAAGGTTGGAGGACGATCATCCAAATAAATTACTAACACAGAGAAATAGGAAAAACAACAAAAAAAAAGCAAAGGACTCTGATCCAACTTACTGACGAACTAGCCCTAAAACACCACCTACCCAATAACAGAGAAAAAATTACCAGGTTTTCAAACATTACACCCGGACTAAACTACAAACAACCAACCATCAAAACACATTTACTAAATAACACCTTAACAAAAGAATCAAATCCACTGGAGCTCAAAGTAGGCACGCTTGAAACAATCGAAAGCTATCCAAAAACAGCTATCCATATTTATACAGACGGATCGGCTTTCAAAGCTACCATCAATGCTGGTCTTGGTGCCTTCCTGGTCTTCCCTAAAAATAAATACTTTGAGATAAGCGCACCCTGTGGTGATTACTGCTCAAACTTCCAAGCCGAAATTGAGGCAATTACCATAGCACTCCAGACAGTAGAAAACAAATTATATGAAGGAGTGCAACCACCATCAGATATTGTTGTCTTTACAGACTCCCAATCTACTCTGGAAGCACTTAACAGCAGCACCTCAAACAGCCCAAGAGAGTTGACAACACTCAGTGTGATAATCCACCAGATGATATCAAAATTAAATATCAATATTACACTACAGTGGATCCCTGGACACATTGGCATCATGGGAAATGAAAAGGCAGATAAGCTATCAAAGGCAGGTTCAACTATGGAACAACCAGATAGACCTGTTAACTACCTCATCCTAAGGTCAATGTTAGTCAACAATCACAAAGAGGAGTGGCTCAACCAATGGGCATCAGGAAACACAGGCAGAGCCATGTACAGAGAAATGACTACGCCTAACAAACTGGACAATATTAACTTCCTCCCCCGCAAAGAACAATCTACAATCTTCCAACTAAGAACAGGACACACACCACTATTAAATTACCACCTGAACAAAATAAACTCCACACAACTACCCCTTTGCAGACACTGCACCCACCCCTCTGAAACCGTAAACCATATCCTCTTTGAATGCCCCTCCCTAATCCACCTTAGGCAGACCCTACTTCCACTACAGCCCAACATAACCAACACCCTGTACGGCAGTGCTGAGCAACTGAAGAAAACAGCACACTTTTTTTCCTTGGCACAGTCTGCAAAAGAGCTCACAGCTCAGCAGCAATAAAGCTGGCTAGAAGAAGAAGAAGAAGAACATGAACCAACTAATACAAGAAATACAAACCAAAGTTTCTAATGGCTTCTATTTAAATCTGACAATACGTGACAACACGTGACCTAGGTGAACAGGAATGTAATCTTTCCAGTTCCAAGACGCTGCTTACCGAATTGTGTAAATCTTCAGTACAGAACAAACGGGAAGAGACAAAATAAAAGTTGACATTGCATGTCTAGACATTTGTTTGTAGAAAGATTTGTTAAAGATTTGTTTATAGTAAGATTTGTTTGTAGAAAGATTTGTTTGTAGAAAGATTTGTTTGTAGAAAGATTTGCTTGTAGAAAGATTTGTTTGTAGAAAGATTACTACATTACACCTGATATAATACTGCATTACACTTGGTGCAATACTTTAATACATCTGTCAACTTACTACAATATGCCAGTTAGGATACTACAATATGCCTGTCAAGGTACTACAATATGCCTGTAAAGGTACTACAATATGCCTGTCAAGATACTACAATATGCCTGTCAAGGTACTACAATATACCTGTCAAGATACTACAATATGCCTGTCAAGATACTACAATATGCCTGTCAAGATACTAAAATAAATATACTTCTCAAGATATTACAATACACCTTTCAAGATACTACGATACACTTGTCAAGATACACCTGTCAGGATACAATACACCCGTCAAGGTATTATAACGCATCTTTCAAGATACTAGAATTATCCGATGCTTCAATACGCCATTACCAATATGCAAATGCAGCACTGATCCTTAGTTCAGGATGATTTGAAGTCCCAATTTGAACTAGCAATGAATCACAGCTGGAGAATTTGCCAAACAGGAACAAAACAACATCTTAGTTTTAAATGTCACACTGACATTCTTATGTGTGTTGTTTTTTTTTCACTTGATTACTTCAAGATTTGTTAGAATTTACCTTGGTTACGTTACGTCACCAGACATCATTCCTTATCGCACATACGTCATCGCGATGTCGCGTTCTCTCGTCTGCTTCTCACTTCTGCTCTTCTCGCTAGTCTTCAGACTTGACTCGGGATCTTATCTTTCATTTATTTATCTGGCCCTTGAGGCTGCTTGGCATTCTGTTACCGTGAGCTAACTCTAAATGTGAATAAACCTCTAAAAATGAGTTACCTCTAAAATATGAGCTACCTCTAAAGTGTGAGTTACCTCTAAAATGTGAGTTACCTCTAAAATGTGAGTTACCTCTAAAATATGAAATATTGTTTAATTAAAGACATTTTTGTCCCCGCCATCCTAAAAAAGATTTTATTTGTCCTAGAAATTGTTTCATTAATTTATTGAAATGTCATACTTACATATTTACTACAAATATCTTATTTAAATATTTACCAGAAATGTTTTATTTATATAGAAACATTTTACAAACATATAGAAATGTCCCAATTAAAAAGTTACTAGAAATGTACCAATTCAAAAGTTACTAGAAATGTCCTAATTAAAAAGTTACTAGAAATGTCCTAATTAAAAGTTACTAGAAATGTCCCAATTAAAAAGTTACTAGAAATGTCCTAATTAAAAAGTTACTAGAAATGTCTCAATTCAAAAGTTACTAGAAATGTCCCAATTCAAAAGTTACTAGAAATGTTTTTGCTGAGAGTTGTAAATGTTGGATGTTGTAGTTTCTATTATTTCTTCTGTCTCGAGTCTCTTAGGTTGCTGCACATGTTCGCCAAAACTGTCAGGGTTTTACTTGTTTCTTTGTTGGAGGTGTTTACAAATAAGAGAAATGTTTGATTAAAAGTCAACTGAAGAATCCGAGTTTTGAGAACTTATTATTGACGTTCGTTGATTTACAGCACCAAACTGCTGGTAGACTACAGCTGTATGCGTCACATATCTGAATGAAACAACAAATACTAGTATACCAATACCATGGCTTTATTCGACAAAATTAGACTGCAGTGAACAGTGAATGAAACCAGCACGTCTCGCATAACACTGATGAAGTACTATACACACACACTGGACATGAAGCACACACACTGGACATGACCTTCCGACATGTTGGACGCACGCAGAAAATCAACTCAGTTACACTACAATATTTTAACTAGTAAAGCTTGAAATAACTTGAATAACTTACATGTAAACAATACAAAATATTAAATATTTTCAAATAATATAGATAAAATCAAGTTGATATGACAGGAAACAAATGTACTAGACTTTAGACTTTATTAGCAAAAATATTTTTAACAAATCTAATTCATTGCAATAACACTTCTTTTTAGTCTCACGATCTCAAGTTCTGTCCTAAGACCAATGACGACACTGCCACCTTTCTTGCATCATTCACAACCAATCGCTAACATCTTCCTACCCTCACCATAGATCACACACACACACTCTCCATAACAGTAGTTCGTGTTTAGACCTAACATGTCAGAATGTATTCGTCATGCTAACGAAACTATTTCTATTTAATGCTAACCCCCCATCAAGCAACTGGCCCGAAGCATGTACTGTAGTACTACTTATCTTATTATTAATTCTCCTAATGCATCGTAAAAATGAAAAAAAAAGTGGAATAAGTGTCTTTAAACGCAGTTTTGTATTGAATCAAAAAAAAATGTTTCTTAAAGCTGAGTATTTAAAATAAAGGGAAACAACCTAAAAAATAGGTTTTTTTTCAAAAGGGAGCTCACTCAAAACATATGTTGTTGTTGCAACGCCAGACAAGAAAAGGGAAAAGTCGATAGGATATACAATCTATTCAGCTAGACATTTAACTGCACGTGTGTTCACTTCGATGAGACTGACATATGGAGTAAATGTATGCAGGATGTTTGTATAAACACATCCTACAGATACACCCTACAGACACATCCTGCAGGCACATACTGCGGACACATCCTTCAGACATATCCTGAAGACACATCTTGCAGACACATTCTACTGACACATCCTACAGACACACTCTAAAGACACATCCTACAGACACAGCCTGCATGCACATCCTAACGACCCATCCTGCTGGCACATCCTGTAGACACATCCTGCAGGCACATCCTGCAGGCACATCCTGAATGTTACTTAGAAGGAATGTAGCTAATACTACATCAAGTGTCCGTCATCTAGGCCATCCAGTAAGGCTATAGGTAAAACAGCTTAAGAATATGGACTTACATGTTTTGTTGTGGTCATTTGAGCTGTTTGAGAGCTAATAGCCTAGCAATATAACATCCCCCCACCCTCACTCACACACATACATAATTGAACTTCCCTCATTTAATCAGGTTCAATAATTGAAAGCAACAGCGTTCCACAAGCACATACAAGATAAACATACACACACACTCTTTTAAAAAGTGAATCGATTTCCAAAAAAAAAAAAAAGGGAAATGTCTGCTAAATTACAACAAGAATAAACAAACAAAACTGAAAAGTTTGTTTTCAAAATTCTCTCCAGAAATGTTTGCTTTCAAAATTCTTATAAACATGATCTTCTGTCAGTTGAATCATTAATAGAAGTGTTTTTTTTTTTTTCAAGAACATTTGTCTTCTGGTGGTTATAATCGACTTCCACATACTGGCTTCTCTTTTTTCTTTAAACCAGATTTTTGATGATAGAGCTTACACTTTCAAATCTTGACACGTCTGCCAGTTTGTACTCTTAATATTTTTTTACTTACTTTTTACTTTTGTCTGCATCGTGAGGTAAGCTTACCAACACGGCAACGAGAACCCAATTTGTTTTGGTTCGCACACAGTTGCAGGAGAAGCAGAGTATGCAACGCCTTTTATCTGCCTTTCTTTCACCATCTTCATCTTCTCTGTCATTGTCAATGACTTATGAAGCTTAGGCCCATGAAAGCTTCTCTCCATCAGCCTGTCTGCATTCAGTCTCCTAACTCCTAGGGCCCGGGCATGCTACCCTGCCTCATAGTGGCGCCCGGGTGGAAACGATCGTAGGAGGAAACGATTAGGCTAAAGGGTAGCGAAACAAGACTCCCGTGGTGGTGCCTAAGGGGGTGCGAGGGCATCCTCATTGCACTTGTAAAAAAGGTCCCACAACCTTGTCACAATTCAGGCGCCGTTCCTCAAAGGGCCGTTACATAAATGGCGTGTCCTGCACGGTTAGCCTGGGATAAAAAAGGACAACGGCAGGGATCCCTGTGCACGCGGTCTCTGGCCGCGAGTCTGACACCCCGCCAGACAGACACTGTACACTGTTCTCATTCAGGCAGGTGAAAGAGAGCTTTTGTTCACTTTGCTGGCTTAGAGTTCCAAGAGCCGAAGGCTCAACTCTACCTGGCAGTTTCAAGAAGAAGAAGTCTCCTAGGGATCTTACCAGATTTAAATGTGTTACATCCCTATTACTGATGGCTCGTATCCCAAGACGCTTTGGCTTAGAGGCGAGGCCGAAGCCCGAGCGCACCAAGAAATTTACCCCATAATCCTTCTCTGTACCACAACAGTTGTCCGATATAAAAAAAAAACCGGTTTAGAAAGGTGTATGGAAGTATTATGGTTGTTGAGACTATCTTCCATCTCCGCCAATGCAATAAACTCGGGCACCCGATTGTGACGTGATTGTTTGCTTAGGGTCTTTAGAAGCAATCGGTAACTTTCCCAATTAACCAATATAATTCTACATGATTGTAAGTGTTGGTATTGAAAGCAGTGTTAATAATAATTAGTGTCACAGAAACATTTCACGTTTTGTTGCTTAGTTTTTTCCCCACTCTTTGCCTCCCTTTGCTCTTGCCTCTACATTTCTTACTTCCCCTAGCACGACTCTGCAGACAACTCAGGTTGATCCAGTTTATTTCCAATGGCTAACTTAATCCAATTGTTATTAACCGTTTGTAATAAACAGGCGTCGAGAGTATTTGGAGTGATAGAACATTTGTGAGATTTGAAGAAGTCAGGAGTTATCTATCATGAATGGTAGACAGAGCTCGCATATCGAATATTCTCAATTATCGCTCTTTGTCATCCGCCCCTTTTTAAAAATATTATTCTGGCTCTACTTTCAATGATTTTAAACCTGATGTAGATATAGTGACTTATTTTAGTGTAGATAGAGTTACCTTTTTTTTAGTGTAGATAAAGTGACTTAGCCCTCGGCACCAAAATCAGACTGATGCGCTACCTGATCATAGCCACATTTTTATATGCTTGTGAGTCTTGAAAGCTGAGTGCAGAGCTAGAGAGGAGGATCCTAGCAATGGAACTGAGATGCTACAGAAGGATCCTAGGTATATATTTTAAGATCGCATCACAAAACAAGAGATTAGAGACAGGGTTACTGCAGCCTTTGGACCCCATGATGACCCCATGACCCCACGATGACCTGCTAACTATCGTAATAAAACGTAAGCTAAAAATCTATGGTCAAATTACAAGATCTTCGGGCTCGCAAAGACCTTCCTTCAGGGACAAGTACCAGGAAAAAGAAGAAGAGGCAGACAGAGAAATATATGGGAGGACAACATAAAAGAATGGACGGGCCTGCCATTGAAAGAGGTTCTAAACAAGGCAAAAGACATAGAGGAATGGAGAAAGACGTCGACTAATCTTGCATGGTGCCCAAACGGTCCAACAGACTAAGGGTTAGGTCAAGGCAAACAAAAGTGAGCTATGTCTCTTACAGCTTATATTATCTTATAAATAGCCGACGTTCCTAAGGTTCCTTCAAAAGATAATTACGTCCTACGCGTATCCACGCATGTTAATTAGGGACTTAAAGTCTGCTAAATCGTTTATTTTCCTGGCTGATACAGGCAGCACTTCCATGCTCTGATGACTCTAGTGAAGAAGGAGCGCTTGTACGAATTAGTCCTAGCATATGGAATAAGAAATGTGCCTTTATCTTTGTGTCTTTCTGAGTGTTTTATTATGTTGTGTAATTATTTTTGTAAATCATGGTTCAGTGTTTTATATATTATTGCAACTTTGTTTTTTAGTCTTTTGTCCTGAAGCTTCTCACAATTTAGTAATTGTATTAATAGCCAAATGTAATTATTCATTTGTTATTTAACATACTGCTCTATTTTGCGTCTGTTCTAATGTCTTTGTTTTCATACATTGAGACGAACCCTTAAATCCTAAGTTCTCTGGTGTAACCGGTGTACAGACTACGGAAGTGTTGCTAAGCTAGGTCGTTTGTAAACCATAGAATAATTTCGTTTTGCACTTTCAGTCATGAAGAACCAAATCTTTAGCGCGTGCAGGCATATACATTTTTTTACAACGGTCATCCAGGACAGCATGGGATGGAAGAGGACAGAATTTCAACTCGGGATTACTGGAACAACAGTCCGAGGTGAATGCCCCACAACTTATTAAACTTTTGATCACATCCGTGGCCTATACAGATTCCCATTTCTCGAATGAAAAAAAAAATTAAAGTTACAATAATGACAAGACAAAGTCGATGTTCCCTCCCTTTGTTGGTCTGCTCTACGTCTGAATAATGAAATTCAAAAACAATTAGCGTCATTAAATATACATGTTGTATTGATTACGTTTAATAGTTTGAGATTGTAGAATATTTCCTGTAACACGAGATAGCTGTCATTTTAGATCTATCTTCTGGCGTTTTGAACAAAGAAACGAAGATGATGTTAGTTTATCAAGGCTGGTTTGTTATACATTAAACCTGCTCGGTTCAAAATGTAATTTGTTGTAAAATGTGATCTGGTGTTACAAAATACGCCATGTTATTTCAAATGTGTTATGTTGTTTCAGATGTGCTATGTTGTTTCAAATGAAAATATGTTATTTCAAATGTGCTATGTTGTTTCAGAATGTGCTATGCTGTTTTAAATGTGCTAAATTATTTCAAATGTGCTATGTTGTTCCTGGATGCGTTATGTTATTTCAATAGTGCTATGTTGTTTCAGAATGTGCTATGATTTTTTCCCTATGGTCTCGTTTAGTCGCTAAGCAACTATTGACGATCTCATACAAATGAGATGAATGCCTGGGCATTAGCTATGGTCGAACTGATGTCCATCAAACAACAACTTCACACAATCAACGCATTTAATGTGTCTAAAAGACTCCTATTCCATATTTGTGAACAGCGAGTATGGCAGCTTCTTCCAGAGTGTAAGCATTAGCTCCTGATCTATCCGAGTCCCGAAGCTTTTCCTAGTTTTTCTATAGGCGCAAGCCTTGGATTCAGAGTTCTTCTCCTAAATTGGTAACCAGCCAAGGCTTAAGTACCCCTTTTGGGAGAACCTTACTGGTTTTGTCACTATGTGCTTGCGAGATATTGTAGGAAAAATTTAAATTTAATTTTATACCCTTGCATTTCCCTCCCACTCTTCCCTCCCCCCCCTCCCGCCTTTTTTTTTCTTGTTTCGCAAAGATTTTTACATTTTTTTAAATTCTTGAGTTTCCCATGTATATGTCTTTCCTACTTAGTCTACTGTCTATGGTAGATGTCGAGGTGAGGAAGAGCAGTCTTTCTCTAGGTTGTTGATGTTCTAATGTGTGCCAAGTCAATGGAAATAATAACAAAATCATTCACCCCCACGTCACTTCCGCCATCCTAACAGAGGTTAGAGCTGGGATGAATTAATATAAATCTTCCGTTTTTAAAAGTCTGTTGTTTAATGTAGTTGAACTGTGTACGAGCCATGTGCTACCATGAGTGTGAGAAATGTGTATAATAAATGGGCATTACATATGTGATTTTAGTGGATTTTTTTTTTTAATGTGTATGTTAAATAGGTTTTTATAGTATTTTTGTGAAATATATCTTTTAAATAAGTCTTTTTAAGTGCTATATGTGTTTTTAGTGCCCCCCGAAAAGGAAAAAGACGCTAATAGTTTTGTGTGGCCTGTCTGTCCGTCTGTCCGTCCCGTTTAGATCTCAGAAACTTGAAGAGAAAATTAAAATCGGACATCATGATATTTTAGATCATTCAAAGTTCTGATGTAAAGGCTCCTTTTTTCTTTTCCGAAAAAGAACCATCTAATTTTTAAAATTATATATGCAAGCAGATTTTTCAAAAAATTACACCACTTTCAATAAAAAAAATTCAGAGAAGCTAACTTTTTTTTAAAAGGTCATGGACTTCTTCATTAATAACTCAAGCTTCATGTATAAATGTATTGATAATTTGAACAAAATAAGGCAAAACTTATCTTCTGACAACTTAGTGTTCAGATTTATTTATTATGTAAACAATAGTATCACATTAAGAAATGAATCAGATACGAACAGCATAGTACACCTTTACCCGGCAACAAAAGGCCTTCTATTCATGATCATAACATTGGCCTAGGTCTAGTAGTTTGAAGATTAAACGTGTAAATTCATACGAGTTCTAGTCTAGATATAGTAGATTCTAGATCTATATCTATTTCTTAGACTTAGATGGGAAGCGTGGACGAGAGGGTTGAACTTGGCTTGGCTACCTAGAAGGGGGCTCGAGGTTCGACACCCGACTCGGGCAGAGTTGTGTTTACTGAGCGCCTAAAGGCAGCACGGAAAACCAACTCCTAGATACCCCCCTCCGGTCCACAACTGAGATTGGACCAAAAGCGCTCTGAGCATGCTATAGGCATGAAAGTAGCGCTATATAAAAGCTATAATAATAATAGATGTCACGATCATCAATGATGCTGGATGTCACGTTGAATATGTACTTGATGTAAACTGCACAATCAATGATCGTGATTGCCGAGGATCTAGAATTCGTCAGTTGATAAGATGATTATCTAGAAGTTGCTAGTTGATAAGATGATCATCTAGAAGTTGCCAGTTGATAAGAGGATCATCTAGAAGTTGCTAGTCGATAAGACAATCTAAGTATATTATTATTATATTTAATGAAGAAACTTCTCCTCGTCAAATACAAATACTTTAATTCAAAACTTGGAAAAGCTATTCACAATAATTACAATGATATATTGTGATTGAATAAAACAGAATATGTATATTTCTACTAAGTTAAATGATCTACACAATAATATGATCATGTCATCTTTCTTTTCCAACACGAGACTGGCGGTAATATCTCGAATCTTTCAGACCTTTGGGCGTTTACCATGTGACTAATATCTTTTTGTCGCTTGGTTAATCAATTGACCAATAAAATACAGATTATCGTACAATAATTAATATTTCTAACCAATCACATGTATTCCAAAACAGAAGGTTGCTGCATGCTTGGAATCCCCCGAGCTAGCTGAAATCTTGCCGACAACCCTTGGGCTAAATATAGAAAAAGCGTACGTGACAACAGATTTAGATCTAAAACTAGGTCTAGATCTAGCTAGATCTATGTCTAGTTTGTATGAAAATGAGAATGGAGATTTTAATTTTTATTTGCGACGGGAAAGTCTTGTCAAGTCATTTGTACACATTTAGATCATAAAGTAGGTCAAGATTTTTTTTTTTCGTGTTGCCAATTTATCTCATTTTGTAACAAGAATAAATCTTTTTCAGTTGCTCTTTATTACATGTAACATGTTATTAATTTTAAATGTATGGATAAGGTAAAAATATAAGTGTACGCTAAATGAATATATGGAGATGCGGTGGCTGAGGGGTAAAGCACTTGGAACCGGAAGTCCCGTGTTTGAATCCTGGTGAAGACTAGATGGACCACTTTGGGGGCCGGTTTTGAGTTTGTGTTTCCACATAAACTGTCTTTGTAACCTTGTTAAAGATGTTTTAAGTGTGTTTGTGTTAATTGGAATGTTCAACAAGTTTTTCAAGTATTTTATGTTCAATCTGTGTGTTTAATTTGTGTGTTCAATTTGTGTTAAATCTGTGTGTTAAATCTGTGTTCAATCTGTGTAATAAATCTGTGTTCAATCTGTGTTCAATCTGTGTTCAATCTGTGTTCAATCTGTGTAATAAATCTGTGTTCAATCTGTGTTCAATCTGTGTTAAATCTTTGTGTTAAATCTGTGTGTTAAATCTGTGTGTCAAATCTATGTGTTAAATCTGTGTGTTCAATCCGTGTGTTCAATGTGTGTGTTCAATATGTGTGCTTATTCTGTGTGTTTAATCTGTGTGTTCAATATGTGTGTTCAATATGTGTGTTCAATTTGTGTGTCCAATTTGTGTGTTCAATCTGTGTGCCTAATCTGTGTTTAATCTGTGCGTACAATCTGTGTGCTCAATCTATGTGTTCAATTTGTGTGTTCAATCAGTGTGTTCAATCTGTGTGCTTAACCTGTTTGTTCAATCTGTGTGTTCAATCTGTGTGTTCCATCTGTGTGGTGAATCCCTTTGTTACACGTGTTTCTATTATATATATATGCATGTACAACGTATATACTTTGAAGAGAACAAAATGTTCTAAAACTTGCTCATTGATTTGTTATCTAATTGTAAGTGTTTTGTTGAAGCAGTCTACATCCCTGACCCAGACAAAATCAATGTTTGTTTCAGCATACATTATTCAGTCTTATCCTTGCTCTTCCAACACAAGCAGTTTAGCGCCAACATTTGTAGCCAGCTTAAAAAAACATCTAAAAACATCTAAACATGTCTTCTTTTTTTTTTAAACAGACTGCAATCACGTGACGCAAATTTCTGATGTAGATCTAGATGTTTCTTACAAGTTATAAAGAGATCTAGTAGACATCTGGTTGTCCAATGTGTTTCTGTATAGGCTAGGACAAATTCGTACAAATGCTCCTTCTTCCCTAGTGCTATTAGAGGATGAAATGGGTTGCCTGAGCCAGCCAGGAAAACCAGTGACTTGGCAGAATTTATGTCATTGGTTAACATGAATGACTAAATGCATGACGCGTAGGACGTAATCATCTTCTTTTTTGAAGTGACGTCTGTATATATAATATAGTATAAGATAATATAAGATTTATTATTAAATAGCGCCTTTAGCTGCTACTTTTAAATCCTAAACATGAAACACGGAAAGACGGACAGACCAAAAACAATGGCTGCTTTTCCCTAGGAATGCTGCTAGAAAGAAAACTTGCAAAGAAAAAATGTTTATGTTCAGGTGTGCTGCCATCTGGTGTGCAAGTAGCTGCTCCGCGAAGGCGCAACTCGCGAGGGCTAATTATCATAGCATGGACCTCCTCGTTAAATGTGGACGCCCCCGGGGCGGAACGGAATCATCAGTTTCTGTTTTTAATTAAAGAAGGTATAACTTCCGGAGGTCAACTAAGTACAGGCGCAAATAACTACGTGTACTCACATCTAAAGACATACACACACACGCACACACACATCCTCGCACTATCAGGTACACTCGCAATCAATCGCGAGTTATTTCATTTAAACTGATTGTACCATTAGTTATCATCCAATAAATCATGTTAGCCCAATACGGACGTCACACATCGGAATATGGCACACAATATAAATATAGACAGATATAAAGATATATATGTTTACAAAGCTTACATCAGTGTTTCCCAAACTATTTCCTTAATGGAACACTTCGCACATTCTGTGTATTTATCGAAACACTTTGCTTATTTTTTTTAGAGAGATTAATTCACGTGGTGGCCTACTAGTTAATTATTCCAGTAGTTCGTGGAAAACTCGGGCCTAGCGGAACACTAGGATTCCGCGGAACACAGTTTGGGAATCACTGGCTTATATCGACTCACACTGTCTGGTACACATTGTGTGCACGTTATTTCTCCAACTTCACATTCTCGGATCAAGTTTAAAATTCTCACAATAATTCATTGTCGAAGACAACACATGAATCAATAAAAACAAAATTGGCCAGTTGGTTAATTTTTAAGTGGCAATTAATTAATTAATTTTTATATAGAATAATGGAGGTAAATCTTGCAGTATTGAGAGATATGACAGTTATTATGTGATTTTTTTCCTTATATTAGTGTTGTCTTTTTTAAACTGCTTTGTTTAAAAATATTTTGCTTGTTTGCCGTCTCAAGTCAGAAGGACAATGAAAATCAATATAGATGTAGGCAGGTAGTCTAATCAAAGTCTTGTTTCAATTAATACTGGACTTGATTAAAACTTGAACAGATTTTATATTATTTTTAATGAGCATATGGACGACATAGATACAACTTCGATATAGATGTCTGTAGAAGGACAAGATGTCGACCAATTAAAACAAAGTACAACTCATTTCAAAACTACAACACCAGCATGTCGTTGTGTCTCCCAGTCTCTGGCTTCCACGTTCACCTTAACTTTTTTCACCTCTCGTTCACCTCTGTTGATAACCTTATTATCTTGCTTGTGGTTACATCAGAATCTGTTTATCCAATAGGAACACGCACTTCCACAGTAAGTATAACAGTATATAACATATGTTACCTAGCAGATGTAATCCAATAAACCAGTGTATCCCAAACTGTGTTCCACGGAACCCTAGTGTTCCGAAAGGCCTGAATAGGTATTTCACAAAAACTACTGGAATATTTATAGCCACCACCAGAATTAATCTCTCTAAAAATAAGCAAAGTGTTCCGTTAAATACTCAGAATGTGCAAAGTGTTCCGTTAAATACTCAGAATGTGCAAAGTGTTCCGTTAAATACTCAGAATGTGCAAAGTGTTCCGTTAAATACTCAGAACGTGCAAATTGTTCCTTTAAGCAAACTGTCTGGGAAACACTATAATATATCATGGAACTCAAAAGTTCATGTTTCACTATACTCTTAAGATCAACCTTTTTTTTTTGTACCGTTTCCATGACAACAATAATTTCTTGATAGTTTGATCGGATTTGATCGTCTGCGAAGAGATCACCCGACGATCTTGTGATGTCATTGTATTTAACGAGCCAAGAAATGTAAATCCCTAACGAAACATGAGCAGCTTAGTCGTAAGGAACGTTTTTCAGTTTTTTATGGGTATTTTCAGGAGAGTTAAACTTGGGTTTAATTTAAAAATCGATTATAACATTGTCATGTAGAGTAGGAAAGAAATAAACAAGGAGAGTCCAAGTGAAAGGAAGAAAAAACAAACTAGAGACGCGAGTTTACAAACGATTTAATGACCACGTGGTATTGTGAAATACTTCCCCTGGTGTGAGCAGACGACAAGGAAAGAGAAGAAATGAAATTGAAACAGGAACGTATTAAAGGTCAATGGAATGTTCTCAGTTCAAGAAGGAATTAGAAAGCTTGATTATGTTACATGTGTGTGTGTCGGAGGCGCTGTGGCTGAGTGATAAATCGCTCGGCTTCTGAACCGGGTTCGTATTCTAGTAAAGAGTGGAACTCTTAGGGCGCCTCGGAGCAGGAGCGTAGCTAGGAATTTTCCATCATTTGTGGGACCGGGGGCTTGATCTCTTTGGTGGCCTCCTGCATTTTGTTTAATATTTAATATTTAATGCAAAAAAAAAACCCACTCATTTGGGGGCACCCAAAGATCCATGGGGGGGGAGGGGGATTTACACATTCTCCCCCTCCTCCCGCCACCCTAGCTACGCCACTGCCTCTGAGTCCACCCAGCTCTAATGGGTACCTGACATTAGTTGGGGAAAAGTGAAGGCGGTTGGTCACTGTGCTGGCTACATGATACCCTCGTTAACCGTAGGCCACAGAAACAGATGACCTTTACACCATCTGCCCTATAGACCACAAGGTCTGAAAGGGGAACTTCACTTTTTATAATCGCAAAGATTTATTGTTGTTAGAATAGATCTATTACAAATTTTATTATATGACTGATGCAAACTAATTGATATAATTACGTTTCGTATAAGCTTTTTTTTTTTTTTTTTTTTTAAAGTATTTTCTTTTATTTTTCTTGTCTAAATAAGGGTCAGTGCTGTTGAAGTACACTATACAATTTAAGGATTCGTTTTCTCGCTGAATAAATAGACTCCGTCTACGACTGTCGCATTAATTAGAATGAAGGCTAACTTTGTTTTTATATTCCAAAATAATAATACATGTCTGCTAATTGTTCAATTACATAATGAAGTTTTGTGACGTGATTATCCAGCAAATCCGGGTCCATTACCTTGCAAATGCGAATTACAACAGCCGTGATGTTCCGGAAGTAATGTTTTACTCCTCTTACCGACAATATCCGAATATTAGGCGTGAGAAATGAGAAAATAATGAGTAGTGCAGATTTTAGCACTTTTTTTAGAGCACTTTTCCTACTCTCGAAGCAGATGGTTAATTGTCGTAATTACAGATGTAGGATTTGTTTTCCAATGTCGTCTATACACGAGCAGGTGGAAAGGTAAAGTTTCGTAAGAATTGAGGTGGGTTTTTATGTAGAACATAACTTGTAGGACTAGAGTATTGATGCTTGTACTTGGGTTCTCAGTATTGTACTGTACTGATTCAACGTCATGGTAAGTAGGCATTGGCCTGAAATTGTTCCTCCTTATTTCTTAAAAATGTATTGGTTCCACCCCACAAGACTTTCCTTCATATTGTGTAGGTTCCTTCTTACATAAGAGGTTCCTTCATATTGTGTAGGTAAGAGAGCTTTTCATGCTGCATAGACATGTCTTTACGAATTCAAGCCCATGATGTGGTTCTTCCACACTGACTCATGTTGTGGTTTCTCCACACTGACCCATGTTGTGGTTTCTCCACACTGACCCATGTTGTGGTTCCTCCACACTGACCCATGTTGTGGTTTCTCCACACTGACCCATGTTATGGTTCCTCCACACTGACCCATGTTGTGGTTCCTCCACACTGACCCATGTTGTGGTTCCTCCACACTGACCCATGTTGTGGTTTCTCCACACTGACCCATGTTGTGGTTCCTCCACACTGACCCATGTTGTGGTTCCTCCACACTGACCCGTGTTGTGGTTCCTCCACACTGACCCATGTTGTGGTTCCTCCACACTGACCCATGTTGTGGTTTCTCCACACTGACCCATGTTGTGGTTCCTCCACACTGACCCATGTTGTGGTTTCTCCACACTGACCCATGTTGTGGTTCCTCCACACTGACCCATGTTGTGGTTCCTCCACACTGACCCATGTTGTGGTTCCTCCACACTGACCCATGTTGTGGTTCCTCCACACTGACCCATGTTGTGGTTCCTCCACACTGACCCGTGTTGTGGTTCCTCCACACTGACCCATGTTGTGGTTCCTCCACACTGACCCGTGTTGTGGTTCCTCCACACTGACCCATGTTGTGGTTTCTCCACACTGACCCATGTCGTGGTTCCTCCACACTGACCCATGTTGTGGTTCCTCCACACTGACCCATGTTGTGGTTTCTCTACACTGACCCATGTTATGGTTCCTCCACACTGACCCATGTTGTGGTTTCTCTACACTGACCCATGTTGTGGTTCCTCCACACTGACCCATGTTGTGGTTTCTCCACACTGACCCATGTTGTGGTTCCTCCACACTGACCCATGTTGTGGTTTCTCCACACTGACCCATGTTGTGGTTCCTCCACACTGACCCATGTTGTGGTTCCTCCACACTGACCCATGTTGTGGTTCCTCCACACTGACCCATGTTGTGGTTCCTCCACACTGACCCATGTTGTGGTTTCTCTACACTGACCCATGTTATGGTTCCTCCACACTGACCCATGTTGTGGTTTCTCTACACTGACCCATGTTGTGGTTCCTCCACACTGACCCGTGTTGTGGTTCCTCCACACTGACCCGTGTTGTGGTTCCTCCACACTGACCCATGTTGTGGTTCCTCCACACTGACCCATGTTGTGGTTTCTCCACACTGACCCATGTTGTGGTTCCTCCACACTGACCCATGTTGTGGTTTCTCCACACTGACCCATGTTGTGGTTCCTCCACACTGACCCATGTTGTGGTTCCTCCACACTGACCCATGTTGTGGTTCCTCCACACTGACCCGTGTTGTGGTTCCTCCACACTGACCCATGTTGTGGTTCCTCCACACTGACCCGTGTTGTGGTTCCTCCACACTGACCCATGTTGTGGTTTCTCCACACTGACCCATGTCGTGGTTCCTCCACACTGACCCATGTTGTGGTTCCTCCACACTGACCCATGTTGTGGTTTCTCTACACTGACCCATGTTGTGGTTCCTCCACACTGACCCGTGTTGTGGTTCCTCCACACTGACCCATGTTGTGGTTCCTCCACACTGACCCGTGTTGTGGTTCCTCCACACTGACCCATGTTGTGGTTTCTCCACACTGACCCATGTCGTGGTTCCTCCACACTGACCCATGTTGTGGTTCCTCCACACTGACCCATGTTGTGGTTTCTCTACACTGACCCATGTTATGGTTCCTCCACACTGACCCATGTTGTGGTTTCTCTACACTGACCCATGTTGTGGTTTCTCCACACTGACCCATGTTGTGGTTTCTCCACACTGACCCATGTTGTGGTTTCTCCACACTGACCCATGTTGTTCCTCCACACTGACTATGTTTCTTTTCAAGGAACGGCTCTGTTCACCCTGCTTCTACTTCAGTAAATCTCTTCATTACTGCAATGAAATAATCAATACAATTCTTTGTCATTAGAACATGTTCCTCCATCTTGGATGACGTCAAAGTTTGAAAACATCGCGCTGGTGATCTCCAGAATTCTGTTTTGAAAAATGTAATTTTTTTTTCATGCATGTACAAAATTTCATCTCCCTCCTCTTCCTCCCCTAAAACTGTTTTTCATATTTTAAATATCTGTGTCGGGCATGTTTCTGAATGAAAGATAGGAAATGGTAGATTTGTTTCAGCATAATTCTGAAGTCGGTTTTTTTAATCGCCTGTCAATGTTTTTTTATGTTTGTTTAGGAAGTACTTTTGAAATCTATCTCTCCCAAAATTGTGCTCTGTCTCGATTTGATACGTATTCTAAAATGTATTGCTTATTTTAATATATAATATCAATCTATTTTAACGGCACTGCACGTGAACCGGTTGCAGGACCGGACTTACGGCAGTGCAGCAGACGATGACACTCAAAAGGGACCTCCACAAAAATAACCAAACTTCTAAAAATATGAATCGCAAATTTAAAAGGAATGAACCAGAACCTCAGATTTGTCATCTATATTATAAAGTAGAATGTGTGGTGTATGTATGTATGTATGGATGTATGTTACTTATAGACATCAAAACCGCTTGACCAATCTTGATAAAACTAGGCAGGAATGTTCCTTGGGTACAAACTTAGACCGTAGTGTATGTATTGTAGCTCTAAAACAAACTTAAGACCCTCAAAAAAAATAAAGTTGTCCGACTCTATTACAGCTATAGTATTTTATGGATCTAGGCCATGTCTACAATGTTGACATGAGAAAAGATAGAAAGGATTTAGACCTAGATCTAATTTTAAGAAATACACTTTGCGCAGATAATTTTTTACTTTGACACATGAAAATACAAAAGAAGATCCATTGATTTCATTATATAATAAAATTAACCTTCAATTTTGTGTTTCAAAAGCATTTTTTACATTAATTAGTTCCTTATATCTGTGATTACAGATTTCCTGACGAACATTCTTTCATTAGACAATACCGCAATGAATCGCGTACTAAATATTAATTCGTTTAATTGTTTACTTTATAATCCCATCCCTAGATCTAAAACTCTAATTCAACTCTAAGATGATAAAACTTCTCTTCGCGCAGGTAGTTTTATACTTTAACACATAAACATATTAATTAAAGTCCATTCATTTCATATTTTGATCAAATAAACATTCAAATTTGGTTTTCTAAAGCTACATTCGTTTACGAAAGCTGCGAAGCCGAGTTAAAGGCCTAGATCTATATTCATTCATGAATCGCTTACTAAATATTATTTCGTTTAATTGTTACTTTATAATCCCATTCCTAGATCTAAAACTCTAATTCAACACTAAGATGATAAAACTTCTCTTCGCACAGATAGTTTTATACTTTAACACATAAACATATTAATTAAAGTCCATTCACTTCATATTTTTATCAAATAAACATTCAAATTTGGTTTTCTAAAGCTACATTCATTTACGTAAGCTGCGAAGCCGAGTTGAGATAGGCCTAAATATTATTTCGTTTAATTGTTCACTTTATAATCCCATTCATATAACAAAGCTATCGCTCTTTTCCTATTTAATAGATAAGAATGTATCGACTTCGGGTAAACCCATTTTCGCAAAACTAATTTTATTTTCGTAGCGAAAGAGAAGTAACGTGAAAAGATCATTAGCTACGTTTAACATACATCTAAATCCAATCCACTACATTATTCAGAAGCATTTTTTACATAAATTAGTACCTTATATCTGTGAATACAGATTTTCTGGCGAACATTCTTTCATTAGACATTACTATTACCAAATGGTTACACATTAACACATCTCTCTACTGAGTCTATTCCTAGGCCTAGGTCTAAAACTCTTATTGAACTCTAAGATGATAAAACTTCTTTTCGCAAATATAGTTTTATGCTTTAACACATAAACATACTAATTACTGTCCATTCATTTCATATTTTAATCAAATTAACATTCAAATTTGTTTTTCTAACGCATTTTTAATACATTCGTTCGCTGTTCGCTAAAGCTGCGTAGCGGTGTTGAGATAGGCCTATATTCATTCATGCAAAAAAGTTCACGCATGCGTAGCACAGAATGAACTCTATAAAAGCCAATTTTTAACTCTAGATTAGTCTAGATCTAGATCTATATCTACCTCAAGATCTACTTTATACACATGAACATACAAAATTAAGTCTATCCATCTCAAATTTTAATCAAATATATGTAGGGCTAAAAGCAAATGTTTTAAGTTGAAAAAAAGGATTTAAGCCTATTAGCTATTTTGATTTCATAGCTTCATTCACACTATTTTTACATTGACACATTCGCTTTACTTATTACATTATTATTTCGTTTAATTGTTTACAAAACACTCTCAGTGACTATATCGACAGTAATGCGCAAATAAAGACCCGCGGGTCGCGGGTAACATATGTCTAGTATATTTATATATCTATACTATAAAGTAGAATGTGAGGTGTATGTATGTTACTTATAGACATCAAAACCGCTTGACCAATCTTGATAAAACTTGGCAGGAATGTTCCTTGGGTACCAACTTAGACCGTAGTGTATGTATTGTAGCCCTAAAACAAACTTAAGACCCTAAAAAAAAATAAAGTTGTCCGACTCTATTACAGCTGTAGTATTTTATGGATCTAGGCCATGTCTACAATATTGACATGAGAAAAGATCGAAAGGATTTAGACCTAGATCTAATTTTAAGAAATACACTTTGCGCAGATAGTTTTTTACTTTGACACATGAAAATACAAAAGAAGATCCATTGATTTCATTATATAATAAAATTAACCTTCAATTTTGTGTTTCAAAAGCATTTTTTGCATTAGTTAGTTCGTTATATCTGTGACTACAGATTTCCTGGCGAACATTCTTTCATTAGACAATACCGTAATGAATCGCGTACTAAAAATTAATTCGTTTAATTGTTTACTTTATAATCCCATCCCTAGATCTAAAACTCTAATTCAACACTAAGATGATAAAACTTCTCTTCGCACAGATAGTTTTATACTTTAACACATGAACATACTAATTATAGTCCATTCATTTCATATTTTGATCAAATAAACATTCAAATTTGGTTTTCTAAAGCATTATTTTTAGGAGACTACATTCGTTTACAAAAGCTGCGAAGCCGAGTTGAGATAGGCCTAGATCTATATTCATTCATGAATCGCGTACTAATCGTTTACTTTATAATCCCATTCATTTAACAAAGATATCGCTCTTTTCGTTTTTAATAGATACTAGACATATGTTACCCGCGACCCGCGGGTCTTTATTTGCGCATTACTGTCGATATAGTCACTGAGAGTGTTTTGTAAACAATTAAACGAAATAATAATGTAATAAGTAAAGCGAATGTGTCAATGTAAAAATAGTGTGAATGAAGCTATCAAATCAAAATAGCTAATAGGCTTAAATCCATTTTTTAAAATTAAAACATTTGCTTTTGAATAATCTAGTGGATTGGATTTAGATGTATGTTAAACGTAGCTAATGATCCTTTCACGTTATTTCTCTTTCGCTACGAAAATAAAATTAGTTTTGCGAAAATGGTTTACCCGAAGTCGATACATTCTTATCTATTAAAAACGAAAAGAGCGATAGCTTTGTTAAATAAATGGGATTATAAAGTGAACAATTAAACGAAATAATTTTTAGTACGCGATTCATGAATGAATATAGATCTAGGCCTATCTCAACTCGGCTTCGCAGCTTTCGTAAACGAATGTAGCTTTAGAAAACCAAATTTGAATGTTTATTTGATCAAAATATGAAATGAATGGACTTTAATTAATATGTTTATGTGTTAAAGTATAAAGATATCTGTGCGAAGAGAAGTTTTATCATCTTAGAGTTGAATTAGAGTTTTAGATCTAGGGATGGGATTATAAAGTAAACAATTAAACGAATTAATTTTTAGTACGCGATTCATTACGGTATTGTCTAATGAATGAATGTTCGTCAGGAAATCTGTAATCACAGATATAAGGAACTAATTAATGTAAAAAATGCTTTTGAAACACAAAATTGAAGATTAATTTTATTATATAATGAAATCAATGGATCTTCTTTTGTATTTTCATGTGTCAAAGTAAAAAACTATCTGCGCAAAGTGTATTTCTTAAAATTAGATCTAGGTCTAAATCCTTTCTATCTTTTCTTATGTCAACATTGTAGACATGGCCTAGATCCATAAAATACTATAGCTGTAATAGAGTCGGACAACTTTATTTTTTTTGAGGGTCTTACATTTGTTTTAGGGCTACAATACATTCACTAAGGTCTAAGTTGGTACCCAAGGAACATTCCTGCCTAGTTTTATCAAGATTGGTCAAGCGGTTTTGATGTCTATAAGTAACATACATACATACATACATACATACATACTCCACACATTCTACTTTATAATATAGATGAATGTATCGGCTTCGGGTAAGCCCATTTTCGCAAAACTAATTTTATTTTCGTAGCGAAAGAGAAATAACGCGAAAGGATCATTAGCTAAGTTTAACATACATCTAAATCCAATCCACTACATTAGTAAACACAAACTTAGACCCGCAGGCCGCGGGTAATGCCAGGCTAGTTATATATATATATGCAAGTGACATCCACAAAATATCTGCCGAGGGTCTCCGATTGCTTAAATCCGGCCCTGTTTGGTTGCTGTGGTAACAGCTTATGGAAACATGATGGGAAAAAAAGTTTTTTTTAAAAAGGGGGGGGGGGTGGGAGAACGGCTACATAATACGTCATAGCACTTTTTTGACCTCATTAAATGTCAGCTATTAACATTTTAAACGTTGGGAAGCAGCAGACATATTTGAAAGAGTTTTGAGGCAGCAGAAAGTTCACATCTTTACAGGTTGAGTGTTTTTTAAAAAGAATGTTGACTTAATTATTCACTACTTACATTTGTTTTTCCTTATTCTAATATAAAAAACACCTGAGATAAAGTCCTTGAGGGGTTGAAGCTCCTGGCCCAGTGAGGGTTTTTTTTTTCCAGCGGTCAGGGTTGAAGCAGTGACCCCTTAAGTCTGAAGTTTCCTCTGTGGTTGAGACCATTTCAACCATGAATCAGGATGTCGTTCTTTTGGTTATCTTCGCTCCTGGGTCTAAGTGACCGAAGGCCGCTCAAGCCGGGACATATTGAATTCTAGAAAGTTTTGAGTACTTCAGTTTGTTTTCTTAAAGTAATGTTTACCGAACTAATAAAATGTCTACATGAACTCGGTAGTTGTAAACTTCTACTGATGTATGTCCACACAATCCCATCGTAAACTGTTTTTCTATTATAATAATTAATTGCATAAAGATCTTTTTTTTAAATTCAATCTACATTTTTAGAACAAGTTTAGATTGAACAAGAAACGAATAAAATTTGTTCATTTGTGACGTCTGTCTGATATTATATTGTTGTGACTGAACTGTGGTGCTGGTCAGTGTAGCCTCTGTGTAGTCAACCGACTCATGCGACACAGGTATGTGTACTTAAAAAGGGACGCATGTAAACATTCGCCGTGTAGGTCAACGGTGTTTGTGGTTATCTGACTATGAACTATGTGTTGTTTCGATAAAAACAAGGTTGGGTCAAGTCTGGCGGACTGAGAGAGGAACAAGTTGTGTCTATCTGTTCTATTCAGACATTGACTTCTGCCCATTTGTAAAGTATTTGATTTCTCTTCATTATTTATTACACTCATTAAAGTGTCTTGTTATATCAGAGTCCAAGTTGTCTGGTTCTTGATTTGGCCACATTGTTTTGTCAAGGGTTGATAGAGAATCGTAACAATATTGATAAAGTCAACTCAATTGTATGATAAGGAGTGAAGAATAGACCGAGTCCTAGAGGACGAGACAATGAACAGTGCAAGAGCGAGAGAGGGAGAGAGGACAAGAGAGAGCCAATGAGAGAGAACAAGAGAGAAAGAGAGAGAAATAAGGTAGACTCAATAAAAGAAAGTGACAACAATGTTCACAGACCATCCGTGCATTCATCTATCCATCCATCCATTAATTCACCTTTCTATCCATCCCAGAGGCGCAACATAGAGGACCCTATCCTGCTTCAACACATTCCCATTCATCTCTCTCTTGAGAATTACTTCTCAAAACTATCTGTCATCGCGTCGTCCAGCGACATCATTCGTGGGATCTGATCTTCCAGGCACCCGATCTGAAACTTGTAAGACAATTTGGAATTGCTAAACATTGAATACACCAGTTCTATAGAGTACTCACAACTCAGATGACCTTTATAAACAAATACACGTTGTCAGTAAAACTTTTATTTCCATTCGGATGTTCGTCTCCTTGTGTCCAAGTCCAACAAGATCTTTCATGCTTCTAGCATGGTCAGTTCGCTATGCTCCGTTTGTTGACCAGTGTGAGGGAGAGGGTTTCTGGGAGGTTTTTGCGCTGAATCTAGCATCTTAACAAGCACCGTAAAGTCGTGATTGGAATTTGAGACCTGTGGAGCTCTAAGCCTCTTAGCAACACATACTTACATTTGAGCATAATGTCCGGTATCTCATGAATTTGTTGTCAATCGCTCGTTACATTATTGCATATCCTCTAATGTCCACTATTTGATGTTGCTTTAGATAACACGCTTATCATAGCCTTTTTTTTTTCCAGATTTGATCCCCCACCGTCTGCTGAGTATTTGATCAAGTTGTAGTCTTCCATCATTCTGGGTCAGTGTAACCTCCAGCCACTCGTGTTACTTTACTGGATATATTCTGATGTCCATAACAGACCAGGTCAACTCCACGCGTTCCAGACATCTGCTGACCAACAGAGCCGAATGGACATTACTTTTACGCTGAGTGGATCACCAACGTGACTAAGCGTTTAGGATTTAGCTGTTACACGGACACGATGCCCTCAGCGTCAACCTTGTAGCCGTGAGTGAGGTCCTGTAGATAACTCAGGCCTTTGACAGCTGTACGGACTCCACTTAAGGTGAGTAAACATGAAAAAAAAAATATTTATAGAAATACTCAATGTCAAGGAACGATAACCCTAACCTTGAGAACCTGTGGCTATTGATCAGTCTCGTGCTTATCACTTTAAACTTTGACCTATCATTGTGATTGGTTCATTCTTAGCCAATGGTGTACGTTATACTTACAATGCAGTTAGACTGAAAGTTGTGTTTAGAATATTTGATATAATATTTCATTGGGTATATCGCTTCGTCTACATTTATTTCCGCAAGGAAGGAACATGGCGGATACAAATACTGACTCTATCGCAACTGCACGCCTTATTTAGGGTCGGGTTATGTCTGATGTTTGGGTTCTGTCTCTCGCCTCTCTCTCATTTTGTTCACAATACCTTTTTGTTTCCACCAATCCTCTCCCCCCCCTCTCTCTTTTTAACCTATTGTTATTAGCTTTTACTTTCAGTATCTCTCTTTATCCCTTTCCCTTTGTCAGTCTCCAGCTCGCTGCCATTTTGTTTTCTTCCAGAGATTCCGTTTCACTTTTACTTTCACACACAGCAAGCACCTTGCAGCATTCTTGTGTGATACTTTTTTTGAACTATAAATAGATATCTAAATTTAGAAATGATACAAAATGGCGAAATGCAGTTCCAAGAGTGGCGTAGCAGATACAAATAGATATAAGCAATGTCTTCGATTCTGAAGATTAAAGATGAGTACAGTATTTCACAGTTATGGCTTTTATGGCTTTTGTTATTATATAGCGCTACTTTCATGCTTATAGCATGCTCAGAGCGCTTTGGTCCAATCTCATTTGT
Organism: Biomphalaria glabrata; assembly: GCF_947242115.1. Lineage (NCBI taxonomy): Eukaryota > Metazoa > Mollusca > Gastropoda > Planorbidae > Biomphalaria > Biomphalaria glabrata. The sequence continues at coordinate 13,494,091 of NC_074716.1, forward strand.
GGACCATTTTGGGGGGGGGGTATCTAGGAGTTGGTTTTCCGTGCTGCCTTTAGGCGCTCAGTAAACACAACTCTGCCCGAGTTAGGTGTCGAACCTCGAGCCCCCTTCATAGGTAGCCAAGCCAAGCCAAGTTCTAGCGCACTTAGCCTATCGACCACGCTTCCATTTTGCAGTTGCATATTTTGCCACTTCTATTGTAGACAAATCCGTTGTTTGCGAAAAGGGGGGGGGGGTCCACTTGAGTTGCCTTTTCGTCGTCTGCGCCTGTCTTCGGCAAGGGTCTTTCTATGAGTCTCAAATAATCCTGATGGAAAAAACTTTTCAATTTTTTTCTCGGGACATTATCATTGTATTCACCCATTAAACGTAGAGATCTATTTTAAAGATTGTGAAAAACAAATATATAGCATACAATTCAAGCATGTGCTGGCTATTTAAACTATATCTATATCAACAACATCTGAATTAGTCTGCAGTTGTGTTTTTTTTTAATTTTTAAAGAACAAATTTTTTTAATTGAAGATATTTCTAATTTCTGTGCATTCATTGAGAATGCAGCGCGTTTTCTACATAACGAAATATGCCTTGTGCTAAATTACATTTAAACATGCAAGCATTAACTCAAATAGTATTATGAGCTTCTTTATAGACCCCCCTTCCCTTTGCCCCCCCCCCCCGATCTTTTTTTAAAAATAATTTTTGTGTCCTACTAGAAGTAAAAGAAATTCCGTCAAATGTCTGCCAATGAGTTCAGAGCATCAAGACGGGGCTGAAAAGATCAATGATTGGACTAATCCCTCTTGAGAATGACTTTGAAAAACAAGGGGGGAGGAAAAAATAAAGCAAAACAAAACAAGAGAATTAACCTCGCTGTAAACCAAGACAGACAGGGCCGGCAACTCGAGTAGGCTATTAGACCCACAGCCATCTATCCTCTAAAGAATTAAAGCCGACCGATGAATGCCAATTATTGGCCGCAGTAATTATTCCCTGGCCAGCCCGCGGGGACACGCCATGTTGTCGGCAACATTCATAGAGTTAGTAGAAAGTCTTGCGCAATGATTGTGACAATGATCGTTTGATCTGCTGCAATGCCGGTGATACAATCACGAGCCAATCTTTCAGATCCACACGATTTGATGTACTTTTGACAGCATTCATAAACAAAAATTCTGTTTTTTTTTGTATTTTGCGTGAAATAAATACTTAGAGTGACTCCTAGAAAGACAACATCTGTACGGTTATAGAACAACCACTGGTGGCAGATGGTGGTGCTGCTATTATTGTTTGGCATTTATTAATTTAAAATTGTGGATTTTCACAATAAATTTTCGATTCAACGACGCTACATGACATATATAAATACTCTATTCTATATTCAAAGAGCTTAGAAATTTCATTTTTAGCGGCCATCGAAAGGGGAAAAGACGCTATTAGTTTTGTGCGAAATGTCTGTCCGTCTGTCCGTCCGTCCCGTTTAGATCTCGTAAACTAGAAGAGATATTGAAAATCCGACTTCACAATATTTTAGACCATTGATGCAACGGCTACTTTTTTTTTTCCTGAACGCGAAAATTCTAATTTTTAAAATCAATTATGCAAGCAGTTTTTTATAAGAAAAAGCTAATTAGTATGCATTATATGTTAGACCTAATTTAAGACGAATAGTAATCTTATAAACATCATTTTCGTGAACATTTTTTCTAAATAGCGGAAATTTTTTTTTTTTTTTTTTTTGGGAGGATTCGAATATGAGATTGAGCCTTTTCAAAACAATTAACTTATTTAGTTCGAACCGAGGGTCCCGGGTTCGAATCCTGGTGAAGACTGGGATTTTCAACTTCTGAGTCTACCCAGCTCTAATGGCTACCTGACATTAGTTGGGGAAAAGCAAAGGCGGTTGGTCGTTGTGCTGGCTACATGACACCCTCGTTAACTGTAGGCCACAAAAACAGATGAACTTTACATCATCTGCCCTATAGACCACAAACTAGTTAGGCCAGGTTCACATCTAACTTTACATTCACTTTCACGTATCCTTTGATCTGCGGGACGGTTGGGGCACTACACAAGATCTGTTAACCTTCTTTCTCCATTCTTATCTCTCATTTGTCTTTGATATAATTTCATTCGGATGTTCTTTCTGAAAATATTGAAGCCTACCTGGGTGGACCACTGGTCGTGCGGTTTGCGCGCTGGACTGTCGTTTGGATTTATCGACGATCGAATGTTCAAACCCTGCCTGCTTCCATCCCCCGTCGTCCTGCGGGAGGTTTGGACTAGGAAGTAAACTATCTTCAACTCTGAAAGATTATCCGAATTATGTAAAACATTTTACTTCGGGGGCCGATTTTGAGTTTGTGTTTCCACACAAACTGTCTTTTGTAACCTTGTTTAATTCTGAAAAGTGCACGGAATGTCTCGTAAAGCCCTTTACCTTCTACAAGTCTAAATGACTTAACTTATCAACACTCTGGATGTTGCTAGCTATTTATGGACATCCTCCGGAAGTGAAATTGTATAGCACCATAAAGATTGTCCTCTAATCACATACTTATAAATCTAGATCTCAATGTTAACATTTTTAGAATGTACATTTCATTTTCAAAAGCTTATGCACATTTAGTCTACAAATCTAGGTCAAGGGAAATAATTATTATTTGTTTTGCTTTGAGTTATGGAAAGCCGATGTTATAGCTATAGGCTTACACTTTTTAGCCAACAATTGGAGGAAGTATTGTAAATGTTAGTTTTGCATACTAGTGTACGTAATTTTAATACGTATAAATAGAACTTTTTATTTTTTTTATTTGAAAAGAATTTATGGTATTTCAAAAATAAATGTAACAAGATATTGTATAATATAAAAATTGATTTTTTTATTTCTCATCAGCCACCATCATAAGTATACCAACATATATATTTTTGGCAAGTCCAACATGGACTTTCTTAGAAACAATCCATCAATCATAGATTTAGTATATGCAAAGAATAAACGATAGACTGCTGTTGCTAATCTTACTTCTCAGGTCATTAAAATCTGCATCCTTCGTTGAGCATGCTTTAGGAAGCATTGGATTCATTGCTAGATCTGGACGGGGTACACACAAAATGTTAAGGCTGTTGGACCACTTTCATCTTTTCTCTTCCTCTCTCCCTCCTCCTTTCCCTTCCTCTCTCCCTCATCCTTTCTCTTCCTCTCTCCCTCCTCCTTTCCCTTCCTCTCTTCCTCATCTTTTCTCTTCCTCTCTCCCTCCTCCTTTCCCTTCCTCTCTCCCTCCTCTTTTCCCTTCCTCTCTCCCTCATCTTTTCCCTTCCTCTCTCTCTCATCTTTTCCCTTCCTCTCTCCCTCATCTTTTCTCTTCCTCTCTCCCTCCTCCTTTCCCTTCCTCTCTCCCTCATCTTTTCTCTTCCTCTCTCCCTCCTCCTTTCCCTTCCTCTCTCTCTCTCATCTTTTCTCTTCCTCTCTCCCTCATCTTTTCTCTTCCTCTCTCCCTCATCTTTTCTTTTCCTCTCTCCCTCATCTTTTCTCTTCCTCTCTCCCTCATCTTTTCTCTTCCTCTCTCCCTCATCTTTTCTCTTCCTCTCTCCCTCATCTTTTCTCTTCCTCTCTCTCTCATCTTTTCTCTTCCTCTCTCTCTCATCTTTTCTCTCCTCTCTCCCTCATCTTTTCTCTTCCTCTCCTCATCTTTTCTCTTCCTCTCTCTCTCATCTTTTCTCTTCCTCTCTCCCTCATCTTTTCTCTCCTCTCTCCCTCATCTTTTCTCTTCCTCTCTCTCTCATCTTTTCTCTTCCTCTCTCCCTCATCTTTTCTCTTCCTCTCTCCCTCATCTTTTCTCTTCCTCTCTCTCTCATCTTTTCTCTCCTCTCTCCCTCATCTTTTCTCTTCCTCTCCTCATCTTTTCTCTTCCTCTCTCTCTCATCTTTTCTCTTCCTCTCTCCCTCATCTTTTCTCTCCTCTCTCCCTCATCTTTTCTCTTCCTCTCTCTCTCATCTTTTCTCTTCCTCTCTCTCTCATCTTTTCTCTTCCTCTCTCCCTCATCTTTTCTCTCCTCTCTCCCTCATCTTTTCTCTTCCTCTCCTCATCTTTTCTCTTCCTCTCCTCATCTTTTCTCTTCCTCTCCTCATCTTTTGTCTCTGCTTCTCCCGCATCCTCTACTCTAAAGAGATCATCAAAAATAGAACGTCTAGAGTGTTCTCTCCTGTTACACCAAAAAAAAAATTCAATTTCTCTTGACTAGATTGAAATATAGTTTGATAGTGTAATGGTGAGATGATGTCATATGTGATGCTGCTATGGCTTGATGGTGCTATGGTGTGATGAGATGGCAGCTTGGCGTGATACAATGATGGTATATCGGCAGGGTGGTGTGATGGTGTTATGCTGAGATGGCTTCATGGTGTCAAATAATGATGGTTTAAAAACCTGGGGACGTGAAGGTATAATGGATTCATTGTTTGATGATGTAGTGCTGTGATGTTTGAAGGTTATCCTTTTTGATGGCGTGCTGGTATTTAGTTTTGTGATGGCTTGATGATGTCATAGTGCTATAGTTTGATTTCGTCGTGCTGTGATGGTGTTATGATGTCTTAGTGTGATAGCTTGATTGGGTCATGTTTTGACTGTGTGGCCGATTGTCAAGTTTCTTGCTTCCATCGCTCGCGCGTCTCTTTGCTCTCCTACAAATGGAGACAGCGCATGTTTCTACGTCAACATATCGGTACAACAAATGCAGGTACAAGGGAGATAAACCTGAAAATTGGGAAAGATTTTAAGATCAATAGATTAAACACACAAAGGGGGAGTACGCCAATTGAAAGATAACTGTTGCTAACTTAATACAAGCTGCTATGTGCCACTAATGAAATGCAAAATTTAGACAGTTGTAAGTTCACAAATCTACATGTCAAATAATTTTTTTTTAAATAACAGTGCATTCAGACTGAATGTTTATTTTTGCTACTTGAGCATTTCCCTACCTCAAAGTTGCTGTAGCTCTAGGCCATAGCACTGGTGGTCTTGCTGGCAGTCCGTGTTGGCGCGCACTAGGGTAGCTCAATCTCTACAACCACAGGTCCTCCCTCTCCCAAAGCCCTACCTCACCCACTACAAAGTTGGACACTGTTATGTTTTGATAGTATGCGCACGTGCCGGCACTCTTAAGACAAATTGTTTGTTGGTCTTGGAGGTCAGGTCTGAGGTTTGGGTTCAAATATGTTACAAGGGAGGCCTCTTCCATCTTGGCTTCCTTCCACTCAGTTCCACGCCCTCCCCCTTTTTTTCCAACTCAAACATCCTCCCGTACTCACGTCTCACTCTGGACACACTTGTTATCTTTAAGAAACGCCTGGAGCCTGTAATCCAGCCTGCAAGTTGCAGGGGGGGGGGAAGGAAGGGGGTGGTTCTTGACGTCACGCTACGTACCCAGAATCACGTCCAAGCATAAGACGTATTTAAATCTGACTTCCGGTGAGTGTGATGGATCTTGAGTTGTCTTTTAAACATAAAGAAATGAAACTATTGAAACTCACACTAGTAATTCAGAGAAGGAAAAAAATATAATTCCATCTTCGAATATTAAAGTGCAATATACAAGAATGTCTTTTTTTTCTTATACAGCATGGCCAGATTTTTTTCAGTTATCTAGTTAAATATGTGGCCAAATATTGATGTTGTTTTATAGTGTTTGGTAGCAACAGAAGACGAATATCGAAACTTTAAAAATCATTGTCACGATGGTGTTTTTGAAGGAAGAGCTTTGTATTGTCTCCACAATCATATGACATACGCGGAATCGGAGGTGCCTTTAAATACGTACACCGCACTACAAGGATGCACTGAAGAAACAATTCGATCAGGGGCGTAGCTAGGACTTATCCACCATTTGGTGGCACGGGGACTTGACCTCTTTGGGGGCCCTCGCATTTTGCGCAATATTTAATATTTAATGTAAAAAACACTCATTTGGGGGGCCCCATCAAGTGTGGGACCGGGTGGATTATCAAATTTCCCCCCCCCCCCCCCTCCTCTCCCACACTAGCTACGCCACTGAATTCAATGAATATATTTGTCTTGAGTTTAATGCCTTCAAACTCAGATCAACAAAATAAATAATCCGAAGGCTTACAAATATAATTGAATAGTGAACAATCGCATTAAATAATACACATGGAATAATGACTGACTGACCCCATGCGATGGCTAATTTCACATCTCTGTAGTATATTGATCTTTCCAGATAGTTGCCAACACTGATGTAATTTACTATCACCTTTGCATCATTACATTTTTTTATCTTAGTTTATGCCAATCAATTGAGTCTAGTAAACTCTGCATACTCTAACCACACTTTTCAACGTGACCAGGGCTGCTACTGGTCAGTCAATACTGTGTGCTGTCAAGCGCGAAGATCATGCAAAACGTGTGCCATTCTCTGAGCTAATGTGTTTCAATGCACATACCATGTAACCATTGTGACATACTGAATCATGTGATACACATCAAACACGTACGATTTTGTGAAAAATCTATTTTTCTCTACTGTATGTTCAAATAATAATGTAATCTAAACATTCATTTCAACATTCAGGAGATATAAATTAGAATGGGTTTAGAACTTCAACGTTCAGGAGATATAAATTAGTATGTGCTTAGAACTTCAACATTCAGGCCATATAAATTAGAATGTGTTTAGATTTTCAACAATCAGGACATATAAATTAGAATGTGTTTAGAACTTCAACAATCAGGGCATATAAATTAGAATGTGTTTAGAACTTCAACATTCAGGAGATATAAATTAGAATGTGTTTAGCTGTTACAGAACAGGCTATGTACAGAAAGGAAATGTTCTTTTTTTTATTTCCCTAGACTTGAAGTTTCTTTACAGATGCAAGGCTAGGTTGTCTTCTTATCAATGCGCTATTGAAAACTAAACAACAAATCTTTCAATTCAATCTAAAATTGATGATGTTTTCAAATGCATTTTTTTTAATGAGATTTCAAAAGCCTAGCCAATGATTGCTTATTATTGATCTGCAGTTGAGATAAAACCTGGCCACAATTTTGTTTTCCTGTTCATTTTTTAAACCAATATTTTAAAAAGTATTGAAACAAAAACTAAAGCTTCTCTAGTATGCAGAACACAAAATAGGAGTATTGAGCTTAAACATTTAGGTGCAAATTATTTCCTTCCAACATTACTTTGTATGCATATACATTATTCTTTTATCTTATATATTTCATGTTATGTTTTATTATTGCAAAGAGTCTTTCAAGTGAGCTTTGACCAATCAAATTCTTGTATTAACAGTCCAGCTAATGATTTCTACGTAAGACCCACAATGTTCATGTATGTATTTAACTCCTTACTGAATACAACGCAACATTGGAGTCGAGTGCGGGAATTCCCGCTAAAGCCGTGTGCACAAAATAAAAAGACGTAAGCCAAATTAAATTTTAAGATGATCATGTTTTGAAAAATTATAACTGTCAAACCAGAGTTTTCACTGTATGGTCAATTAGGTAATTTTTTTTCCCAAAGATGTTCATTAACTGTCAAATTTCTAGGAAAATTGTTGAAACTGTTTTCCAAATACCCGTCCAATTCCCAACATCCAACTTTGACTTTATACCCACCCATGAAGCAAATACTAGGGAATAAATAGTAGTAGATTTTAAAAAAATAAATCCAACTCCAAGTTATGGAGTTAGTCTAGCTTTTGTTGTTGTTGTTGTTGTTGTTGTTGTTGTTAATACATCTTTATAGTAAGCAAAGTGAAGTTTCCCTTTCAGGCCTTGCGATCTATGGGTCAGATGATGTTAAAGTCATCTGTTTCCTAGGTCAACGGTTAACGAGTGGGGTGTCACATAGACCTTTGAGACAGGTACCCATGAGGGTTGGCTGGAGTTTTAAATATGGTCGTTCTACTGAAAGAAAAGAAAGACAAATAAAGAAAAAAAAAGTTCGCTCTAAAATTACATCAGATTTTTATCTTCCATCCCTGATCCTGGCTGGACCAAGCCTGTTGGTGACAGATGATTTCACTGCTTGTTCTTTCTGAAAGACTTTAACAGATTTCCAGGAGCATTAACTCCAACTCCAAGGGAAACAACTCGGGATACGGTTAAAGTTTAATGACATGAGAAGTCAGAAAAAAAAAAAAATTAGGAGATGAACTGTCACATCGAATCATCTAATTCCTGGGTCGTGATACCACCACCCCACCCGCTCTCTATCTCATTCTAGAGTCTCTCTACAGTTGTACTTACGTGTCAAAATGACCTTACTATTGGACCAGGTCACTTTTTAATGGGACATATAAGGCCCTTCCATTCCTAAAGGGTTTTAAACACATTGATACATTGATACAGGCTAGTCTTTAATGGTGTTTTTTTTTTTCAATGTTAAGGTTTGAGAATTTAAATGTGGAGGTTTGTTTGTTTAAATGTTGAGGTTTGCTTTGATGTTACAATGCCTCTATTCAGGTCTTACATTCATGGGTGAAATCTGGGTGGGCACGGATCGCGAAAACGGCTTTTACGATTTTTCTAGAAATGTGACCAGCTGATGTATATCTCTGAGAGAAGAATTACTAGCTCGTTGGGAAAAACTCTTGACCGTTATAAGTTTTCTAAGTATTAAAAAAAATTAATTTGGCTAGAGGACTAAAACATCATTGAAAAGTTCAATAAATTAATTGTTCCGGAACATTTTGCGCATCGTTTTGTAAGTCTAAACCAATGGCCGGTAATCAGAATGTTATAAATTCTAGTGGATTTATATATTCGCTTAACCAGGATTTGTTTCCTCGAGGGAGTGGGGGGGGGAATAGTGGACAACGGATTCTTTTTTATTAAAAATCTAATATTCATTATTGATTGAAATCAAAATAATCGCTCTATAGGACATATAAAAGAGGTATTATCTTTTTCTTCTTTTTTAAAGTATTTTATGCTATGAGGTTGGTTTGTTATTATGTTGAGGTTTGTTATTATGTTGAGGTTTGTTATTATGTTGAGGTTTGCTTTCTTTTTTTACGTGCATTTATGTTTGAATCTAAATATTAGAATTACGACCTCACACGTCTGATTTGCGTCTCAGAGTGTTGTTGACAGCCGTTGACTTGTAGCACCCAACTGCTGGTAGACAACTAAACCGCTGTAGTATATTTTAATTTGTAAAAATTTAATTAACTTGATAAATTCTTTTGTGAACCAAACTAAATGTTACTTTTATTAAAATGTAGACAAAAACAACTTGTGCTGAAATGCAATAAATAGAGTAGACTTTAGTCATAATATAAAATGGTCTTTGAATGAATATCTCACTACGATAACACTTCTTTTCAGTCTCACGTTCTGGAGTCATTTGTCCTAACCAAGATCGCTGACGACAATGCCACCTATCTTGCATCATTCACAACTCACAACCAATTGCTGACCTCTTCCCACCGTCACCATAGAAACAAACATACACATGCACACTCCAAAGCAAAATGGGATGGGGATGTGACTAAAGTATAATCGGAGGGTGAGAGTGTTGGTACTGCAAGGAAATCTAAGAAGGTTGGAAATGCTCAAAGCTGACACGCCCCTGATCCTTACAGTTTTGTCAGAGTGTCAAATATCTAGCGAATCAAAGCGCGGTATTGTCGTAATAAAAGTTGTATGTTTCTTTTATTTTGTCTTTTTCTCAAAGTCTTGCCCTAGAAAATTACAGGTTTTATCTCCCTTTCTGCTATATAAAACAAAATTAATTAATTAGTATTAAATGACTAACTAATTGTTTAATTTTGGATACATGTATTGTTATTGACTGTGAGTAATTATGCAAAAATTAAAAAAAAAAATTTGATATGATATATATATCATATATTCACATCTCTAATTAAGTAGCATTTATTTCTCCTCTTATTTCGAAATCAAACAAATTTATTAATCACCAACAATTCATTATTTAATTATTGTTTAAATTTTTTAATGATTCTTTTTATGTCAGGTTTAATGAATAATTAATGAAAAAAAATTATTTTGATCCGAGAATGGGATGAGAGATAAAAACATTTTCAAACTTTTTTTACAAGACAGACAGACAGACAGAGTGAGTTGATACAAGCTTTGTAATCAACGTAATACTTTCTTGTCCGCTCTGCATGCAGAAATAATAATAACATTAAAAACAAAATTTAAAAATAACAACATAGAAACATAGGGACAAAAACACAGAAACAAAAACTGTTTCCTTTTCAAGGAAAACATATTTTGACTTGGTTTCTTTATCTTCACAAGTCCACAGGGAAAACGCCCACCTTGAAAAAAAAAACTGCATGAAAGTACTCGCCTATGTCTGGTTCACACTACGCCCACTTCACACCTACCCCAAAGTGACCCCTTCACTTCTCCCCTTTCCCCTCCCCACCTCCAAACGAAATGTCTATAACGACCTGTACATGATGAGGTGTTGTTTTTTTATTTGTTAGCTTTTCTTTTTTTTTTTTGTTGATTGAGAGCCTCAAAGAAGTGTTATTTATTGATTCTCCTCTTTCTTCTATCTTGAAACCTCTCTTTTTTTTCTTTCTCTCTCTTTCTGTCAATCTCAGTTTCTCAATCTCTCTCTGTACCTCTCTCTCTCTTTCTCTGTCTCTCCCTCTTTCCGTCTCTCACTCTTTTTTTTCTTTCCTTTCTCTCTCTCTCTCTCTCTCTCTCTCACTCTCTCTCTATCTATCTATATCTACATCTAACATCTTTCATTCTTGTGTATATCCCATCAATAATTCTCATGACAAATGTCCATCATGATGTTGTCGAGACGCTGAGATGGATGAAAGATCGGGATGTTAATCATGGGCGTAGCCAGGATTTTTTTTCGGGGGGGGGGGGGGGGGGGTTGGGGGGGATTTTTTCTCCCCCCCCCCCCCGACTCCCCCCCCCCCCCGCGAATTTTTTTAAAAATATGTATTTATGTGTGTGTGTGTGTGTGTACATAATCTTTATTGCATTCTGACCCTTCATTCTTTCGCAAGACGTTTATTGTGCCCTAGAATAGGTTCTTCCTGTAGTTAATGGAAAAATTGTAGATTCCCCGCCAATACTAGCAAAGGGGTCTGGGGGAGCGCTAGCAGTTTCCCCAGCGCGGGGCGATCAAAATCTCCCTTAACTGTGCTCTTAGAATTAGGGGATTTTCGTTTGCATTTTTGTTTTGTTTTATAGAAGAGGGGGGGGGGGTTAACTGCAAAAACCCCAAGTAGGGGGTTTAAAACTCAAAACCCCTAGTAGGGGGTTTTAAACTCAAAACTCCTGGTAGGGGTTTTTAAACTCGAACCCCCCTGGTAGGGGGTTTTAAACTCAAAACCCCCTGGTAAGGGGTTTTAAACTCAAAACCCCATTGGTTGTGCTGGGGCTATTGATGGTTTAGTATTAAAATCTCACCTAAAATAAACAAAATCAAAGCAAAAAATCATTCACTAAATTCCGATCCCCCCCCCCCAAGGGGGGGGGGATTTCATTTCGGGGGGGGGGTTTGAACCCCAAACCCCCCCCCCCTGGCTACGCCCATGATGTTAATATAATCAGCGGGTTTACGAGTTTAAAAACAAGTAATTAAATACCTCCATTTCTCAAACTTTGTATTTAGGTTATCCGTCTGTATGAATGTTTGTTCAGTGCCCGAGATGCACGTGTGTTTTAGACTGAGAACGAAACGTTTAATTAATTTAATGAAATGCAAACAAGAAGCCATGCCATTTTTTTTTAAATGTCAAACTCAAATGTTTCATCTCAAGTGCTAGTGTAAACCCTAAACCTAAACAGTACTGTATAGATTGTGAATAACGAATGCTCAAACACTTATCACCAACATACTTAATCAATGATGCCCAAAATATGGCCCGCGAGCAAGGTCCGGATCGCGACATGGTTCTGTTCGGCCTGCAATACGTCCGCACAAAGTGTAGAAAATCCATTCCGTCTTTTGAAAAAAGAAAGGTTGAGAAATGTATCTGATCTAGGTTAGGGACCTCACTTGTCCTCTGATGGATTGGAACAATGACATATGCACTTCTATAAAATCAAAGAAGCGAGGAAACTGTAGACTGTAGACTCTGTATTTAAAATCTAACAGGAATAGGTGAACGGATCTTTTACTATTTTCTAGAACATAATCATAGGCAACATATTTGATCTGTAAAAAAAAAAGATGTAGCTGTTTTTATAAATGGCATTATGACACAAATATGACGCCATTCTAGGTTTGAGCCGCGAATAAAAAAAACAACTACGCTAAAACATTGGAGGATCAATTGGATTGTTTACCAAAAAGAAAATGCGTCGTTGGCTAGCTAGCTTCAATGTCGCTTACATTTTAAGTAATGAATCCATATTCCGACAACGAAAAATGGAATCTTTCAGTTATCCCATTAATTAATGTATGTACTAGATCCACAGGTTTCTAAAATAATTGTGTCAGGTCAATTTCATTTCGTTTTTGTACTTTTCTGTCATGTGGCCCGCGTTACGAACGTCGGAAATAAAATGGCCCGCAGATTGAATTAGGTTGGACACCAGTGTGCTAAAAGGTTGCCTGGTTGTGCGATAAGTGCTCTGGACTGTCGTCCAGATGGTCCTGGGCTCAAACCCTGCTCGCTGCCATTCCCTGGCGTCCTGGAGGAGGTCAGTGCTAGGATGTAATTAACTTCAAATCTAAAACATGTGAAACAGACACGAATTAAGGCGAAATAGTTTCTGCATTTTTGTATCTCTAGGAAACTCATTCACAGGTTACCAGGTATTCAAACTGTACAGTTACATTGTACAGAGTATTATTTACAAAGAATTGTACATAGAATAGTATTACTTACACTTTAATTAGTGACGATTATATTATCTTTTATAAGACATCAGGTTCCAAGATAGTTGTTATACAATGACTACTATAGAATATGCTTGTATAAGACTTGTTATAACTGGTTATAAGATAATTTGTTATAAGATGCTAAATGATAACTGATTATAAGAAAACTGTTTATAAGATGTTTATAAAGTGACTAACTGGTTATAAGATAGCTTGTTAGAAGATATCTTGTTATAAAGTAAGTTTTAGTATGATATCTTGTTATAAGATAGCTTGTTAGAAGATATCTTGTTATAAGATAAGTTTTAGTATGATATCTTGTTATAAGGTAAGTTTTAGTATGATATCTTGTTATAAGATAGCTTGTTAGAAGATATCTTGTTATAAGATAAGTTTTAGTATGATATCTTGTTATAAGGTAAGTTTTAGTATGATATCTTGTTATAAGATAAGTTTTAGTATGATATCTTGTTATAGGATAGCCTGTAACAAATCGCTCCGACTTATTATAACTTTCAAGCTGAGAGTCTTAAAATAAAGAGGGAACAAAAAAAAAAGAATATAAAAAGTCAATTCTCTTTTGGGAACTTCCCAATGAGCCGTTGTGTCTATTGTCCTTCAGACGACCTTAAGGGAACTCGACTCCTCGGAGACTTGTTTCTTCTCGTCTCATCTCTTCTTCCCTGAGTTTCTTGTGATCATGACCTGAAATAAAGCACGGGTGACATGAACAGGATGTGACGTCACAAAAGGGTGGTAGCTCTCCTTTAAAAAAAAAATTCATAAAACCACCAGAAAAAAAAGTGTCTGAGTTCTGGAGTCTTGTCAATAGAATGATAGTCAAGTGAAAATCTTTTAGCAGAAATATAGTGATCAATGAATAATTACTAAAGGCTGAGGCCACATACTCCCGAATCAATAAGAATTCAAGACAGGTTATAAATATTTAAGATTCCATTTAAAAAATATTTTTGTTTGCTTCCATTTTTTAAATTATTGCATCAATTAAAACGAGGCCAAAGTTCCCGGATATCACTACTTTTGCTACTCCAGGCTCAGTTCCCTCTTACACATTCAACGGTTCCTGTGCTTACCTCTTTTTATATTTGTAGTGACATCACAAGATCAGTAACAAACAATATAGATCAAGTGTCGTTACCTTTTCAACAATGATACGATTCCTTCGACATAATATTGATCAAAGTTGGTTTCAATTCTTTCAGACTCTAGTTGTAAATGGCTCTAAACTTTGGTAAGATCCCAGTTAAAGCTTTTTCTTTGTTTATGTCTTTGCACAAAAGAATGAGCCATCACTAAGTTTGTACAACGTCGCCTTGAAGTTTTGTGAAATAGTGAAACGCATTTGGAGAGGTGACCGGGAATGTTGCTTAGTGAAATGGCCTAAAGTGAAATTAGTGAACCAAAGTGAAATAAGTTAGCTTAAGTAAAATGACTGAACCAAATTGAAATGACTGCACCAAACTGAAATGACTGAACCAAACTGAAATGACTGAACCAAACTGAAATGACTGCACCAAACTGAAATGACTGAACCAAACTGAAATGGCTGAACCAAACTGAAATGACTGAACCTAACTGAAATGACTGAACCAAACTGAAATGGCTGAACCAAACTGAAATGACTGAACCAAACTGAAATAACTGAACCAAACTGAAATGACTGAACCAAACTGAAATGACTGAACCAAACTGAAATTACTGTGATAAAGATGACCAGAGGTGGAGTCATTTCAATCAGAAATCATTCGACGATTTTCTGTTTATTTCTTGTTTTAAAATACTATAACACAAACATTTGTTACAAATAAAAAAAAAAGAATATATTAGTATAATTTGTAAAGGATTGGGTTAGATTTATAATATCAGAACCTTCTGTTCCACAACACTTCAACGCCTTTGCTATCTGCCAGTTTGTGAGGCCAGAGTTTCTTCAAAGACCAACGTATTGTAGAAAATGATCAATGCGAAGTGAGTGAAGAAAGAAATCTTAGGAGCCGTAACTCGCTAATAGCTCTACTCTTCTCTAAATTGTCAAATGTTCGTCACTATTCTGAACATTTAAAAATGTAGAGTGTTTGTAAATCGTTGTAAAATGTGCAGTATAATAGACGCCATTTCGCCCTCACTGGCATAGAGGCAAGAAGCTGGCAGCAGATGGCCTCTGAAAGAGACAGTTGTCGATCTCTCACAATTAAAAGCTGCGGGAAAAACATTTGTGACTCAAAGAGACGCCCTTATTGAAGACAGGCCATAAGACGGAAAGAAAACTTAAATAGACCGCCAGCGGACAACGGCTTTGTCTGCATGAGATGCGGGAAAATATACAGGTCGTAACTAGGTCTGCATAGTCATGTAAATCACTGCACGCATCCTTAATCTTTGACATTGCCATTATTATCGTTAGACTAATTCTATTATTAATAAATATATTTAACGTTCTCGCCCTTTTATATTTTTTAAATAAATCTTTTCATTTCTAAGTTAAACCAATGAAACCAGTACAATAGACATAAAAAATATAGATATCTAGAAATTCTTATACCATTAACTAGTTTTTAGTTTATAGCCTTTGAACCATTAACTAGTTTTTAGTTTATAGCCTTTGAACCATTAACTAGTTTTCAGTTTATAGGCTTTGAACCATTAACTAGTTTTCAGTTTATAGACTTTGAACCATTAACTAGTTTTTAGTTTATAGGCTTTGAACCATTAACTAGTTTTTAGTTTATAGGCTTTGAACCATTAACTAGTTTTCAGTTTATAGGCTTTGAACCATTAACTAGTTTTCAGTTTATAGGCTTTGAACCATTAACTAGTTTTCAGTTCATAGGCTTTGAACCATTAACTAGTTTTCAGTTTATAGGCTTTGAACCATTAACTAGTTTTCAGTTTATAGGCTTTGAACCATTAACTAGTTTTCAGTTTATAGGCTTTGAACCATTAACTAGTTTTCAGTTTATAGGCTTTGAAATGTGTCTTTCAAACACTAAACGTCTAGAGAGTACTCACGCTTCTATTTCTATAACTATTTTTTTTTCTAACACTATCAGAAGACTCAATTTTTTTTTGTAATGGCCAAGTAAAAACTGTTTCCTCACAGAGAGTGGACGTCATCCGGCCTTTCCTCCTCATTTGATTTTTTTTTTCTTTAATTTTTTTTTTCTTTTATCTTTCACTTCTTCCAGCCGAAAGTTGTTTTTTTTCTGTTCCTTAAGAAAAAAAAAATGTCTAAGCTCACAATGAGTAATCGATTTCCCCTGTCTGCAGAGCATTATCAGACATTAACTTGCAAAATAGGCTAATTCTCAAATATCGATACATGATTTGTAGTGTCTGTCTTACACAAGGGGCCGAATACCTCGAGCGACATCGTTTAGGCTTTGTTGACAATCAAAGTAATCGATTTCCCATTAGTTTACATTCTGGAGTTGGTGACATGTACAGTCAGAGAGATGGAATCTCATTAAGAAAGGGAGATGGGGGAATGGGGGGGGGATATCTAGACGTTTCTATTACCAACATTATTGTCTCAGAGGAATCGCAAAGGTATGTGTGGGTAGATGGGAAATCGTTAGATATGATATGTAGTTGAAATAGCGATACCAAAAAAAAAATGGTTCAAGTATCTATTACACCTAGTCTTCACTGTTGTTTTAGCATCATGATATAGTCTCAAGAGCGATGGGCAGGCTTCTTCTGCTGAATGGATAACGCGCCAATCCCTATGAGTCTTCTTTATGGCCAGGTAAGGGAAGGAAAGCGAGCTCAAGATGGGCCACTTCGGATAAGAGAGAATCATGGCGCCTGCTTATATCACTTAAGACAAGAAGACAACCTTGGTGCGGAAGAGCAGAAAGACACCGCAATGCACTCAGGTCTCAACTGACCCTAGCCCGACAATACAACCTGGGATTCACCAGTCACATAAGGAGGCACAACAAATGCGGTGCATGACCCTCAACCCTCTGTATGAACCTAATCTTCATCGAATAAAGTTCACGAAATATGTTAGATATGAATACTGATTTTTTTCCAAAGTCGTTCACTTTAAGCACTCGTTTCATTCTCGTAACACAGACTACGTCATCAGACATGACACTATTAAGTGTGATTACTTGGAGCGCAGTATCAACAATATCCACAAAGTTGGAGTCGTGATAACTTTTTTTTTTCTATTGGAATGCTGCTAACAATTTTGAGAACCTGAAGTTCTTCACTACCTTCCTGCCTACTGTAAGTTTGGGCAAGCTTTAAAAAAAAGTATTGCAACTCTCTTTAGTTCGAAAGAACAATTTTGTTGCTGGGAGGTACTGCTAGATGGGCAAGATAAAGTTTAGTGTAAAATCGAAACATTAGATCATTGTCTAAGTTAAAACATTACATGGTGGTGTTAGGTACAGTCAGTGATTGGATTAAGGTAGTTTGATTGATCTCGTCATCTGTCAGTGTCTTGTTTATTTCTTTCTGTCTATTGTTTTGTCAGTCTCTGTTAGCTCATCTACTTGTTACATTTTGTTTTAGAAAGGGTTGACATGTTCGGCATACATTCCAATTAACTAGATCTTATACCGTAATCCTAACACCAAATGTATTCGTTTAAATCTTTTAAGTTCAATACAACAACAAAAAAAAATGCTTTAGTTATTAGTATGAAGAGAAGTATAAAGGCACATTCCTTGTCCCATATGCTAGGACAAATTTGTACAAATACTCCTTCTTCCCTAGTGCTATTAGAGCATGGAATGGGTTGCCTGAGCTAGCCAGGAAAACCAGTGACTTGGCGGAATTTAAGTCATTGGTTAATATGCATGACTAAATGCATGACGCGTAGGACGTAATCATCTTCTTTTTTGAAGTAACGTCTGGATTATATAAGATATAAGAAAAGAAACCTTTTTTCTTGATCCTAATAAATGAAAATGTTTTCTTTCAACTTTTGTATAAGAACCATTAACACAATCCAATGTACAGAACAGAAACTTAGTGTTTTATTTTCAAACGTTAGAACCAATTGTCTACAACAAAATATATAACAGTGCAAGTTGTATGCAACTATTGTAGACTTGGGGAATACACAGAATGCCTTGCCCTCAATGGAAGGAAATATTTTCTATACACTTCTTTGTTCTAGCGCTAATAGAAAGCTTAGAAACTCTTTAATTAATAGAATATTCTATAAGCAAAACAAAAACAATTATTTCTATTTATTAACATGATTATATTTCAAAAAGAAAAGTCTACAAAAAATGTTCTATCTGCCTGGGATGAATGCACTTCT
Source organism: Biomphalaria glabrata (assembly GCF_947242115.1). Taxonomy (NCBI): domain Eukaryota; kingdom Metazoa; phylum Mollusca; class Gastropoda; family Planorbidae; genus Biomphalaria; species Biomphalaria glabrata. The sequence goes on from NC_074716.1 coordinate 13,512,241, forward strand.
TCATTAGAAATATTTCGCTTTACCAGCAAGATGTAGACATGGGGTGGAGGGGCGGATTTGTCCTTTGTTGTCGTAGTGTGTAGTAATTTGGTATGTTTGTATTTTTATGATTTTAAGTCCTTGTTGTTCAGGCCTAGATGATACCCCTCGTTCCCCAACCCCTTTTTTCACTTGAAACGCAACATTTTTGTTGAATGATTGGAAGAGATGCCTGCACTCCATTCTAGCCAAACATACAAGGCCTTTCTTTATAGCAGGCCTCAGCATTGACCCATGACGTCGCAACCTGTGGGCGGAGGAGACCAATAGCTCGTTGCCGCGTCGTACAGACCTGTGACATGGCAACGAGATATTGGTCTTCACTGCCCACAGTTTGCGAGGCTGCAGGTCAGTGTTCAGGCCTACTTTGACCATCGGGCTCGCATAAACAGACAAGTATAAATAAACGTCTTCTTGCTGGAAGCCGATATGGACAAGATAAAGGCACTACTTGCTGTTTGACAGCTAAGCTGGGTCGGCACCTATCCCATAAGCGGCCTCAGCAGTGCGCAATGCCCTGGGCTAGGGTTATTACGGTCATATCAGGGCCATGAATATTTCTACAATGGGCTGACGATGACAAAAGATTCTCTTTATCGCGAGGCCCATTAAGGCGCGAGCCCTGGGCGTTTCTTCCACTCGCCATCCCCTAAGACCGCCTCTGTGCTATCTTTTGTAGAGGGAGGATTCTAAAGATGGACGACGTAACAGGGGTACCCCAGGATGCTCAAGATAGATCTACTCAAGTGCTAACTCGTCCTCACTAGCCAGAGGGCCCTTCTCGAAGAGGGTAAAAAAAACAACTTGATAAAGATCTAGATTCTATAAACGTGCTTGAAAAAATAAATAGTGCGAGTGTACTATGTTTACTATTTACTTTTTTTTTTTTGGGGGGGGGGTAAGAAACAATGAGGTTGGCGTATTTTATTAGTTACTATTTGTTTTAAGAAATTCCTTAATCGGTAATGCGTTCGCTGGGTACAATTATTGCTGAGTTTATTGAATTTATTTTGTAACTTTTGAATTAGTTTCTTCCTTGGCTTCTATTTTGACAGGTTTTACATTATCTTGAGACAAACAAACACACACACACACACACACACTTCGATAAAAACACAGTTGTTTTGATAAACTAATTCCATTTCATTTCCTTGATACGCTTGGATTTTTGTTGTAATCACTCACTTATATCTATTTCATAATATTACTTTTAGTGCAAGACTGGGATTAACCCTATGTCTGTTAAAAATACATTTATATAAATATAAATATCCAGGATGTTGAAACTAGTTTAGAGACATGGTGACAGATTAGTTCAGTGATTAACTGTGAAACCAAAGTCTTGAGTTTGAATTACTGTAAGAGATTGGATTTTCTTGGGGGGTGGGGGGAGGTTGTTCAAGACGTCCTTTGACTTTCAGCCAATACGAGTTAAGACTTGCGTTAGTCGAAATAAATGAGACAGTATTATCTGGTCGTATGGCACTTCGAACTGTCCTCATGATGGTTTTAATCCTGCAAACTTCTGTCAAAAGTTTGGGCAATGGATGTAACACATTTCCTGTCTGGGGAGAATGTTCGAAACTTTGAAACAAAACTTTAAACCTCAAGATGTGTACATGCAATGTCTACGTGTTCAAGTTGAAAAGGGGACATTACCGAAATGAAAAGTAATGTGGTTGACTGCTGTGTCTCCAAAGACTTGATAGTCCATCCAGAGATTTCCAGATCCTTATCCTAAAGACATGATAGTCCATAGAATTCCAGATCCTTATCATAAAGACAAGATATCCCATAGTCTTCCAGATTTTTATCCTTAAAAATGCTAAGAATAGATATTTCGAATGAAACCAATGACATGTACGACTGATTTATAACATACATAAACGTAAAATGTACTAATTTTTTGGAAGGATGAATAGATACGATACGTCAGATACGATAGATTTTCAGTAGGTCAAACATAACATGTATTTGTAAATTTTTTTGTACTACCCAGGAGTCGTAAATTTTAGCTTCATTACAGTGACATTGCAATATATTCGATTCAACTATTTACTCGATCTTTGGTATCTTACAAATCTTCTTATTACTATTTTATTGAATTTTCAAACCACAAACTCTATCATCGCATTCAACACCTAGGTAGAGTAATGTATTAACTGTTTGACTATTTACTTTAGCAGATTATTGTCTTTAGAGATATGACAAAAACTTAAACGGAATACTGCACACAAAGATACATGTTCAAAGCTACTGCAAGTGTACAATCCTATAGAGAGTACCTTTCTTCGGTGGGTGCGCGGTGACTGAGCGGTGACTGAGCGGTGACTGAGCGGTGAAGCGGGATACCGGGCTTGAATTACGTTGAAGACTGGGAGTTATAATTTCGGGATTTTTGGGCGCCTCTGAGTCCACCAAGCTCTATTTGGGTACCCTGTCGTCACCCACGAAGATGCGGCACCAATGTTTCACAAGGACGCCCCTGTTTGCGTTTTCATTTCATCGCCCATGTTATCGCTACCTTTGGGGTGCCAACCTGAATACACCACAGATGATTAAACCTACCCACTTATTCGGTAAATACAACTTAAGTGTAATGTATAACGATAAACCAATGTGTGTTCAGTTCTGCAGAGTTTGTAATTTGGTACATTTAGTCGCGTTAAATAACATAGCACAGTGAATGCCTGCATGCATAAGTAATGGCTGACGGAGGCTAGAGCTCTTATTTCTGGACTTTTCATTGAGTCTGTTGAGACTTTAAAAGCTTTACTTAAATCTCAAGTGGTTTATAAACTTAGGGAGGGGGAGGAGAGAATTTATGGGACGTTAAAAATGGAATGCCGCGTGCTGGACATTTACACATCCAGTAATGTGAATGTAAATACAGCTAGGAGAGAATGATGTTGAACAGTGAGTGAGTGGACAGGGAAAGAAATGGGGGGATGGTGGAGGGGGTGGGTATACGTCACTTATGCCAGACTTCATGACAGCTGTCGCCAAGTTCCAAGAGTACCGGAAACTGAACGCTTGAAATTGTTTTAAAGGAGAGGTCACTGTTCTTTTAAAGGTTAGAGGTCAATATGTGTGATCGTATAGACCACACCCGACAAATTGTTATTCCTAGTTTCAAAATTAATAATAGATGTATATGTGTGCGTGTGTGTGTGTGCGCCAGTATGTGTGGGGGATGGCAAACGCTCCTAGCCTTGCACCCACACCAAGTGGACAAGCATAGCTTGCTTTAGTGGACGCTGGTCACTGGGGCTTGAAAAGTTCTTTTTTGTTTGTTTGTTTGTGCAGCACAGGTATTGATCATGTAGGAAAAGAAAGGTGACCATACAGAAAGGTAACCATACATATCAGCCCACCAAACTGTTCTTATCCACAACTTCTTAATGGAATGAATAGATAACAAAAGCCAGTGCGAGTTTTTTCTACCCAAAATAGTTTTCTAAAAGTAGCTGACATTTTCAAACCTTAATTTACATATTTTCGGTTAAAGGTCATGAATATAAATAGATGTATTGTGTGTGTGTGTGTTTGTTTCAATGTGTACTTATGTAAAGAGAGTAAGAGACATAAGAATATGACGCTTACACAGCATTTGTCTATTGGCACGACCGGCCTTAGGTCACTGCAACCTATGTGGCCGCATTGGCCTAGCACTTTCATAGGCCCCACGCTAATTCTAGGTGTAAATTGTTAAATTAAAACATTTTAACTACATCTCCTGAAATTGAAAAATGCACAAAAAGTCACGGAAACCTCCTGAAATTGTAAAAATTTCCTGAAATTATGAAAATCTCCTGAAATTATTAAATTCTCCTGAAATTATTAAAATCTGAAATTATTCAAATCTCTTGCAATTATTAAAATCTCCTGAAATTATTAAATCTCCTGAAAATTCATAAAAACATCTCCTGAAAAATAGACACCATTGTCATTTTGGAATGTCATTCAACACGGAAGCGACTAATGATGCGTTAATTTAAAGTGAAGCAGAAACACTGCATGAAACATTAAATCAGTTGATTTTAATCTTCCTATGTCCATTGAAATAGATTGATTACCTAGATCTTTCTAGATTATGTATTAAAATTGCAAAAAAATAATTATGAGACGAGAAGGCACTTTTTTGTTTCGTTGTTCGATGACTAGATCTAGATCTAAACATTAAATTATATGTTACATAGGTAAGTGTTGAAAAAAAACCTTCTTATAACTACTTTACAAAACAACGCCTTGTTTTAGCTTTTTTGAAGTTTTCCTTGAGATTTTTGTATAGTATTAAAGATCTCCATGTCCAGGTATAATATATGTAAGTTGGTTTGTAGTATACGGGGAGTATATATAGCATGCCCTTGGCTGCTTTCGAGAGAAGCTCTCTGTAGGTTCACGGACGTAGAGTTTAAGCTTAACGACTTATGACGGTTCCCTAGGTGACGTATTAAAGTACTATTCGACATCGTTCTTAAAGGTCGAGTATCTTTGTAGTGTTGGCCTTTCGACTGTTATTGGATTTGGCTATTTGAGTGTTTCCTCTGTTTGGACTTGTCTACACAAGACACGGCGCAGTGGCGCCTAACACTACACAAATGTTATCTCCCTTAATCTAGTACTGTGTCTAAAAAAAACGAAATTAATTAACTTTGATTAATTGATAAAATAATTTGTCAATATTTCGATTGATTCGTGTTTTGTTACTGGCAATGAATACTTGTACAAAGTTTCAACTTGATCCGAGAATGGGAAGTGGGAGATATGACGTGTACAAGACTCCATTCAGACAGAGTGAGTTGATGTAAACTTTGTAACAATAGAAATCTTTCAAATAACTTCAGAGCTCATCAGACTCTAGCTCATCAGACTCTAGCTCATCAGACTCTAGCTCATCAAATATTGCCCGTGGAAGTTTCGGCAACGTCCAACAATGTCCTGGTGTAATTCTGTTTGAATTTCTGTAAAATATCGACACATTGAGTAGGTGTTGTTTTTGGGCTGTAAAGTGGCTACCGAAGAAAAAAAAAAGGGGGGGGGGTAGATATCTGGTAGATACACTCCGTGGCGTAAGTCGGGTGGAAAATTGCAAACATTACATTCACAAGTCCGCGCTCTGTCAGACGGAAAGAACTCCGCCATCACAACTCTTGCCATCGGTGGAGAAGATGTGCTATGTCATGCGTACGGAAATAAGATCCTCAGTTTTGTCAACTTCCGGCTGATCAGCGGCGTCTACTTGGCAAGGAGTCAGACGAGCTTAAAAAATAAAAAAAAACAACAACTAAAAACTGGCAACCTTTAAATCTGTTTTTTGTAGTACATAAATAAAATAGACTTTTTATGTGATCTCTCTCTCTCGCTCTCTCTCTCTCTCTCAATCACTCACTTTCTGTCTCTCTGAAGCTCTCCGATCTCTTTCGCTCCCTGGTTCTATCCCTCCGTTTCTATATTTAAGTATAGAGAGGGAGAGCTGGATGAAAAGATAGTGTGCCGCTTAAAAACCTATCCATTCAGTTTTAAAAAACATAGCTGACTGTACATGCTGGCAACACCTTCAACGGTTATACTAGTGAACTACAGCACTAGAGCTGAGATTATAGACTTCACTTTCTCAAGCCTGTGAAAATTACCAAGCCATACAAAGATAAAGTTAATCATTCTCTTTACCTTTACCTATCCCTTAGTCTGTTGGACCGTTTGGGCACCATGCAAGACTCATGGACCGTCTTTCTCCATTCCTCTCTGTCTTTTGTCCTGTTTAGAACCTCGTTTAATGGCAGGCCCGTCCATTCTTTCATGTTGTCCTCCAATCGCTTTCTCTGTCTGCCTCTTCTTCTTTTTCCTGGTACTGTTCCCTGAAGGAAGGTCTTTGCGAGGGCCGTGGATCTTGTAATATGGCCATAGATTTTAAGCTTGCTTTTTGTTACAATAGTTTGCAGGTCATCATGGGGTCCGATCTCTGCAGTAACCCTGTCTCTAATCTCTTGGTTTGTGATGCGGTCTTTGAATGTGATACCTAGGATCCTTCTGTACCATCTCAGTTCCATTGTTACGATCCTCCTTTCTAGCTCTACAGTCAGCGTCCAAGACTCACAAGCATATAAAAATGTGGCCATGACCAGGGAGCGCATCAGTCTGATTTTGGTGCCGAGGGCTTAGCCTTTGTCTTTCCATATTATTTTCAGTTTTGAAAGGGCTGCTGTGGACTGTGCTATTCGGGCCAGTAGTTTGGGTTTTGTTCCCTCATCTGAGACAATAGCTCCGAGGTATTTGAGCTGCTAACACTAGTCTCTTATAATGTCTCTTATAAAGCCCTGTTGATTGGTCATAATTTGTTGTTTTTTTTTCGGCATTTATTTGCATGCCGTATGCTGCAGAAGTCTTGTCAATGCGCATCACCAGGTCAGCTAGTTCTTCTTCTGTCCCTGCTAGGCCATCAATGTCATCTGCGAAGCGCAAGTTATTAATTCTTCTTCCTCCAATGCTATCAGTACCTTCATAGCCCCCGAGAGCATCTTCCATTATCCTTTAAAGGAAGATATTGAAGAGTTTTGGTGAGAGTAGGCAGCCTTGTCGTACTCCAACTGTGGTTTTGAACCAGTCCCCAATATTATTGTTGAAGTACACAGCACTGGTAGCATCCTTGTAGAGGTAATTGATAACTTTGATTATGTTTTTATTAATGTTGTACTTTTCCATTGCCGCCCAGAGTGCCCCTTGCCATACTCGATCGAAATCTTTCTTGAAATCAATAATGACATGGAAAAGATTCTCTTGATGTTGGAGATATTTTTCACAGAGTATTCTGAGGTTTAGAATTTGTTCTGTTGTGCTGCGACCTTGTCTAAAACCCGCTTGTTCTTCTGATATGATGTTGTCTGCTTTCGGTTTTAGTCGATTTAATATAATTTTAAACAGTACTCTGCTGGGATGGCTGATGGGGCTGATGGTGCGATAGTTTTGACAGAGTTGCTGATGCTACATCCGAGCAAAGAATCGGATAGTCGTCTATGTTGGATACAGCCGGGACATTAAGTATCTCTATATCTCCTGAGATTTCAAAGTAATACAACTCTGAA